>NC_137103.1:41725690-41940485 GCF_949357685.1 Gobio gobio
CCACCCTATCATTCATTCATGTTCTGTTGAGCCTCCCATTGAAACAAATTAGTTGGAGATCTAGTGGGCATTGCACAACCCCTGAAATGTGTTTGGTGGCTTTTAATATGGGTTCTGTCCTCTTTCTATCTGAAAAATCTGCCAGACAATGTAAGTCACACTGTTGTTGCATAATATAGAACATACTGTATCAATTCGTGCCCTTTTTCAGGATGAATTGAAAGTTCAAAACAACAGCATTTTTTGGAATATATTTTTTTGTCACTTTTCAATCAATTTAATGCATCCTTGCTGAATAGTAGTTTACAATGCCAGGTTTATTAGAAAGCTGGGCCACACTTTAGATTAGGGTCTAATTCTCACTATTAACTAACTGTTAACTATGACTTTTGCCTCAATAAACTCCTAATTACAGCTTATTTATAGTTAGTAGTTGTTTAGTTTAGTTATTGGGTAATCTTCTTCGAGATTTAAAAGGTTGAGGATCCAAATGCAGCTTTATTAGAGGGACAATCTAGATACGTAATCCAAAGTACAGGCAACAGGTCAAAACATAGGCAGGCAGTCCAAACAAACAAACACACAAGGCTGGGAACAAAGGAAAAAGGGTAATCCAAAGACCGGCAAGAAATCCAAAAACCAAGAGACATGAACCAGGAAAACGCTCAGAGACTTTGCAGTGAATGACAGGGTGAACAGGCTAGATATAGGCAGAGGTAATGTGGTAAATGAGACACCGGTGTAAACAATGAGTGCTAATGAGTCCGGGCAAAGGATCATTTGGTAATGTAGTTCTTGATGGAGTGACAGTCCAGGGTGGAGTGCCCTCTGGTGATAATCATGGGCACTCTCACTGGTGATTTTTGACAGATGACCAGGGTGGCGCAGGCGGCCAGGCTGGAGCGGGGTGAACAGGTGAGCCTGCATATGGGCTTAAAGCCCCCCATGGTGGAGCTGACAACCAACACAACAGTGCAAACAGGCTTGAAGACCCCCACGGCGGAGTAGACGACCACCACAGCAGTGCAGGCAGTACAGGGGGCCATGGGGATGCAGGTAGTTCAATGACCCATGGCGGCGCAGGTAGTTCAAGTGACCATGGCGGCACAGGTAGTTCAAAGGACCACGTCAGTGCCGGCAGTTCAGGGACGGCCTCCGAGGACATATACCCCCACCCCCCCAAAAAAAACTTTCTTTAGAGGAGCTACGGACTCAAGTTCATGGGCTGGAGACCTCTCTGGACTCTGGACAGGATACAAAGTCCTCTCTGTACTCTGGGCAGGAGAGACAGTCCTCTCTGGACTCTGGGCAGGAGACACAGTCCTCTCTGGACTCTGGGCAGGAGACACAGTCCTCTCTGGACTCTGGGCAGGAGACACAGTCCACTCTGGACAGGAGACAAAGTCCTCTCTTGACTCTGGGCAGGAGACAAAGCTGATGTACGTGCAGCCCAGACACACAAAATGGCTGTTGCCATAACCGTCAGTGCATCATTGACAGGAACAGACATGTTCAGGTACGGGAACAGGAAATTCTCTCTCTGGGACAGGCTCTGGCTTGGCGGCGGCCATCTTGGCAGAGGGCTCTGGTGTGGTGGCGGCTATCTTGGCAGAGGGATCTAGCATGGCGGTGGCCATCTTGGCAGAAGAGGCTGGCTCAGGCATGGCAGCAGCCATCTTGGCAGAAGATACTGGCGTGGTGGCCATCTTGTCCAATGACACAGGCGTGGCAGCCATCTTGTCCGATGACACAGACATGGCGGCCATCTTGAGTTGAACTGCTGGAGCCATTAAAGGCAAAGTTGTCTGTTACGAACTGCTCCGAGACTTAAAAGGTTGAGGATCCAAATGCAGTTTTATTAGAGGGACAATCCAGATACGTAATCCAAAGTACAGGCAACAGGTCAAAACACAGGCAGGCAGGCAGTCCAAACAAACAAATAAACACACAAGGCTGGGAACAAAGGCAAACATGTAATCCAAAAACCAAGAGACATTTACCAGGAAAACGCTCAGAGATGCAGTGTAAAAACATACAAGACTTTGCAGTGAATGACAGGGTGAACAGGATAAATATAGGCAGAGGTGATGTGGTAAACGAGATACAGGTGTAAACAATGAGTGCTAATGAATCTGGGCAAAGGATAATGGGTAATGTAGTTCTCGATGGAGTGACAGTCCAGGATGGAGTGCCCTCTGGTAGTAATCACGGGCCCTCTCACTGGTGAATTGTGACAAATATGGTCATGCAGAATAAGCCATTAATATATGCTTTATAAGCACTAATAAACAGCCAATAGTAATATGCATGCTATTAAGCAGCTAGTTAATAGTGAGAATTGAACCCTAAACTAAAATGTTACCGAAAGCTAGATTAGGAAACAAGTTAGAAAAGTGGTAAAATTCAGAAAAGATTACACAAACATTATTGTGTGACTTAAATTTACCCCCAATTTTTTCATGTACACATCCTCATGTCGTTCCCAACCTTCATGACTTTTTTTTTCGGTGGAACACAAAATATATATTGCCACAGTTTGTCTGGATTTAGTCTGTCTCAGTTTTTTCTGTTTCTTCATGAAATCACAGACGGATTCTATGATGGTGGATCATACCAGCTGTTGTCAGACTACTTGTGCTTACAAAAATCTCACTGGATTATTGCAATTACTGGAAAAATTAATGTTTGGAAATGTAAACTGATATTTCCTACTGACACAGTGAAGCAAAATAAATAAATAACTTTAAGGACTTGCAGAGTACTGTATACATAAACACACATCTAAATGTTTTTGTCCATATAAAGTATTGTCCATTGTTAATTTTGACCCTTTGACTTTTACTGCATGTGCAAAAACAGCTAAAACTTTCTTCAAAATACCTTTTTATGTTCCACAAAAAAGTAAGTGATACAGGTATGGAATTACATGAAAGTGAGTAAATGATGGCATCATTTTCCTTTTAAGACACTTGTGATTTCAGAAAGTTGTTGCCTAAGGCAACTCGTGAGCCAGGACTCCCACTGATCTCTTGCTATGTTTTTTTAAAGGCCTCTAAAGTTAGTATCTGTCTTTGATATGTTTCTGTAGGAATTTTAAAAGAAAGGGTCCCTTAAAAGGAGACCGTTCCTGCATGGCAAGGCCTGTGAGTCAACGGCTTACTTGTGGCCCATCATGTGGCAGCATACCTTGACCTCAAGGGCAGTTTGTGATGCACAAGGGGAGGCAGGCTCAGCACAGGAGAAACTGGATGCTGGATTTATGGCAGCGGTGACAGGGCACAATAAGCATCAAGTGCACCACGTCACGCACTGCCAGCAGCATTCCGTTATCACGACCCTCCTGTGGTGAGCCTTCATGTGGGCCAGGGCGACAATGATTGGAGGGGAAGCCGACCACCTGTCACAAGAAACATAAGTGCTTTGCCATGCAAAACAAAATGTCTAACATTCTTATTAGCTACTATTTTCTTCTTAAATTCTAACTAAAGTATAAAGTTAAGAATATTTTCTATTCCAAAAAACATTTCAAAAGAATGTTCCTATTCATTTTTCTTAAGATTGTTCTGAAGACAAAACTTAATAGGGGTTTTAATTCCAAGAAAAAAACAATGTTCTTAAAAATCATTGTAAACAACCTCTCAAAGTTAGAATAACCTCCAACTTGTCTTAAATCTCCAAAGGTAAGACATCAAGGTGTTTTTTATTTATTGAGTATTAAGCATTACAATATAACTTACACATATAATACATAGTACTCGAGCAGTGGCACCGTTGATTGATAATATAAACTAACTTCTTATTGACTTCAAAATTCAGTAACAACTGTACAATAATGACAGGGACCTGATTATTGATTTAATCAAAATGGCGCTTGAGATATTTTTCATTGATTTGATAAGCAGGTCTTCTTCAAAAACTGCCATATAATAAGATAACACCAAAGCCTTTAATTTTCTTCTTAAAAAATCAGATGTTCTTAAGAAATATTTGTGGAATTAAGAATAATCTTTCATTTCTTTAGATATTTTTTACTTTTTTAATTAATTTATTTATTTTTGTAAATATAGCCCCTGGTGTTTACTTCTGCTTTTAAAGGTATAACTTGCCCCAAAAATATTTTTGACTATCTCTTTAAAAATGTGTTGTACATGGCACATGATCTTGTTTTAAGAAACAAACAGACAAACAAAAAACTGTGTAGCTTTGCCTAGCAAGCCATGACATTTTTCAGCATCAGCGGAAGACAGATTGTTGTGAATATCCATCTGTCTGGCTATGTGTCGGGTCATGAGAGCGCACCGATGTTTGAAAGCAGATATAAGGATTAGTCCTGGATATCTGTCGGCCTACCGTCTCATTGCTTTGTCTGGCCTTTTGTCTCCACGAAGCATTATGCATCCAATAAAAAGTTCATGACTGCAACTGTTCAAAGTTACGTGGAATGAATGGCAAAATCAGAGCTTAAACCTTTTCAGGACTATCAAAACACAACCGGTCCTAAAGGTTCTGTAGGCGATTTCAGTTTAACCACATCCCTCTCTACAAATCCCCGACCTCCAACCTGATGTCAATAACCCAAACATTCACAATTACAGACAGAGCATTTCTGATTGGCTGAAAATATATCTGCCTCTCTCCCAACAATTTTGTGTTGTTTACAGAGCTGAAGACTGTCACAGAGACATTTCCCAGGAGACTTATTTCAGTGATATGTCAGGTATTAAGGACATTTTATGCTTTTTATGCTTTTAAAAAAATATATAGCACCTTTAAAATGCAATACCAAATAAGTGTTGTCAACGTGTTGCATGCTAACATTTGCAGTGAATGCCGTTGATTAACCATTGAAATGAAATACTGTGCTAAATAGCAATTACATATTTAGCCACAGTTAAACATTCAGTTAATTTCTGACAAGATGCAGTGCAATTACCAATCACTTCTCTTTATGCTGAGAGAAAGTTCTCACTTTTGGTTGATGGAATGTTACTTGTAAAGCTTTCTTTATGAAAATGGTATTTATCTTCTTACTTTTGTAAGATACACCATAAACAATTATTGATGCTCTTGATTCAACCTGTATTTTTCATTTGCTATTACAAAAGCAGCTTCGTCTAAGTGTGTCACTGGTGTTGCTGCTAAGACATGTCATGAATCCATGAATCCATAAAAACCTGCTTTAGTATGCCAGCTAGTAGTCTCAACCTCAGATGGCATTCTCACAGACCATCTGCAGTTTGTTCACTGACCGCCCGATTCATATTGCACACATAACTGGAAGGCCCATTAGCTATTTTATTTTATTTATTTTATTTTATTTATTTATTTATTTATTTATTTATTTATTTATTTATTTATTTATTTATTTATTTATTTATTTATTTATTTATTTATTTATTTATTTATTTATTTATTTATTTATTTATTTATTTATTTATTTATTTATTTATTTATTCATTCATTCATTCATTCATTCATTCATTCATTCATTCATTCATTCATTCATTCATTCATTCATTCATTCATTCATTCATTCATTCATTCATTCATTCATTCATTCATTCATATTTTATTTTATTTTATTTTATTTATTTATTTATTTATTTATTTATTTATTTATTTATTTATTTATTTATTTATTTATTTATTTATTTATTTATTTATTTATTTATTTATTTATTTATTTATTTATTTATTTATTTATTTATTTATTTATTTATTTATTTATTTATTTATTTATTTATTTATTTATTATTATTTTTTTAATAACAATTATATTATATTAATTATATTATATTATATTATATTATATTATATTATATTATATTATATTATATTATATTATATTATATTATATTATATTTTACATGTTTTTATTTTATTTTTAATTATTTTATTTATGTTTCTTTTCTAAATATGTGTTGTTGTTGTTGTTGTTGTTGTTGTTGTTGTATTTTATTTAAGAAAAAATATTTTATTTTAAAATAAAATCAAGATACTTTTTTGTATTAATGTTTTATTTATTTTATTTTGTGTTCATTTTCTAAATAATAATAATAATAATTATTATTATTATTATTATTATATTTAAGAAAAAATATTATATTATAAAATCAAGATCCCTAGCTGTCAATGAATGTTAATTGTATAACCATTATTATTGTTATTATTATTATTATTATTATTATTATTATTATTATTATTATTATTATTATTATTATTATTATTATTATATTTTATTTTATAATAAAAAATAATGAGTCAATGGATGTTAATTTCATTGATCTATTTATCTATTTTATTATTAATAGTAGTGGTAGTAGGAGGAGGAGTACAAGTAGTAGCGGCAGTAGAAGCAGTAGTAGTATCTTAAAATAATATAATAGGTTGCACAGAGTAGGGAAATGTACATAAATAATTTTGGTTTGAAATTATGAAGAATCTATAACCAGATACATTGCTTAAATCTATGAATTAGTGCTCAGTTAATGACTGTAATCAGACATGAGATGTAAGAAATCAAAGAACAGATTTGCATACATTCCTTTGACAGTAATGGATGTTTAGCAGTCGCATGTCTTGAAATAGCTGAAGAAAAGCTTGTCTTTTTGAGAGCTCATCATTTCAGATTTGAATAGCATCTTATTCACATGTTATTTTTTTGTGAGGCTGGTAAATCACTTGTCTTTTTACTAATTGTAATTGTGCTGTTGAATCCACACCCACAAACGTCTGAAAAGTGCAGTGAACAATAGCTGGTTGGGTCTGTTGCCTTTCTCAGGAACCGTCACATGATTTAATATGTGACAGGCAGACAGAGGGATTCAGAGACGTGCTGATGTGGCCTTTGTTGCTTGCACTGTATGAAAATAATTTTAGGTTGTTGCACTAGTATTCCACTGAGACCTTACAGAGAGAATGACAGGCGGCACAGCAAGGAAGGCAGACAAAAAACAACTCGAAAGTGAATTTTAGGGTCGTCTTAGTAGAAAATGATCATGTTATGTTCATTTTGTCAGATATTCCACACACAAAATACAATATGTTTTTGCTGTTTGCCTACAGCATGCATTGGGGCTAATATCAGAGCTTAGATAAGTGAAATGAACAGTACACTGAAAAAAAAAAACACTTAAATAACTGATTTTGTGTCTCTATTATCACTCCAAAGTATAGAAATAATTTTTTGAAACATTTATGATGTTTTGGGATAATGCATTAAAAAACGCTGGATAGTAAGGGCAATATGCGCATAAAAAAAAACGTATGCGCTCACAATTGAGGCGGATACATTTTTTATCCAATAACATGCATGTAAACTACAATGGAAAATATTTACTGATTCAATTCCTTGATGCGCAAAAAAAGAGGCTTTGCCTCAACAGTGGATGTGACTGGATAATTGGATTAATTGCACAGCATCTCAAATGTTGGTTTTATCATTCTGAAATGACTGAACCAAAGTCTGTCATCCAAATTATTTGGTTTATTCCCTCCCAGAAGCGTCTCACACAATTGCATTCCCAAACACCAAGCATCCGAACGCAAGATGACAGAGTTTATAGCATTTCGTGTGCGCGCTCTGAGACGCAAGTCATTTGTGATGTAGGAAAAAAGAGCTACAGTGGCTTCTCCGATTGCATCAACTTCCATTTTTATTACAGATATTTTGCGGCAACTTCCCAGGAAGTGATTTTGTTCTCTTGAACGTGGGATGGAAAGGCTGCTTTATTCGCAAATATTTTATGTGATGTTCCAATTTGGCGCATAAGTTAAATGTGCAGCTTTGGAGGAAACTAGCTAGTGACATTTTTTTAAACATGACTAAATGCTCAGTTGTATATGTTTTTCTTTAAAGTTCTGTCTTTTATTCATCTTATGAAGACAGCCACTTGGCTCTCAGAGACGCAGTAATTGCAAATGTTTAAGGCAATGAAATAATACCAAATGTTTCACTAATTATAGGTTAAATATTCATATAAAAGTTTTTGGTGGGACTATTTTCACAATTCTCGTTTCGGGATAATCTTAACATTTAAAAATGTATAGGGGTATTGGGGGTAAAAGGTAATATTCCTCCATTCAGATCCATTTAAATAAATCTTGCATACAACATGATACAGACAAAATCATTTTTTCCAGTATTCTCTGGAATCTAGTGGAAACAGCCAAAACTGTCTGCAGGGTGCTAGAGCACACAGGGCCTGAGTTAAACACTTTCAAAAATGAATTTATAACCAAAAAATCAAAAAGCGCCTCTTTTTTGGCTGGGGGCTATTACAGACAACATATACTTACATGTTTATCACTTTTAGCAGTGGTTTATGTAATTTCAAAGGGTTTCCTGTAAAATTACACCAAAATTGTATATTTAGACCACTGTATGTGGGTATGGGAAACCTTTCAATTTGGGTAGGCCAAATCCAGGTGGAAATCCCCCAAAATGGTCCCAGAGCTAAGAGGTTAAAGGGATAGTTCACCCAAAAATGAAAATGATTTACTCACCCTAAAGCCATCATAGGTGTATATGACATATAAAATAAAAAAAAAAATGTCCTGGCTAATCCAAGCTTTATAATGGCAGCCCAAAATTTGAAGCCCAAAAAAAGTGCATCCATCCATTATAAAAGTAATCCAACCGGCTCCAGGGTATTTTTCATTTTTTTGGTGAACTATCCCTTTAACATTTACAGCGTGTGAGCGAGCGTGCAAGTGTGCGCGAGTGTGTGTGTGTGTGAGCATTATTGTAACATACAGTTAGTACATATTACTTGACCGTTTCATGCGCTTTTAGTATTTACTTACACTCTCAAAAAAAAGGTTCTATATGGCACCAAAAATGGTTCTTGGCTCGTAATCATAGGGGAACCTTTTTAAGTGCTATATAGCACCAATTTTGGTGCTTCAGTGGTTCTTCAGCGGTTCTTCAGAGGTTCTTCACCGGTTCTTTGACTAAGGTGCTATATAGCACCGCTACCATATACAGAACATGTTAAGATATTACGACGATTACGACGAAGAACCATTTTTGGTGCCATATAGAACCTTTTTTTTTTTAGAGTGTAGTGTTTATTAGTTCTAAAATGCTCCTGTCGTCTGGTGTCTTCAGACTTAAGTTTAGTTTGATGTTTGCTACATTCAGGAAGTGTACTTTCTTGGAGCAGATCAAGTAAAAGGGAGCTCATATCTGACTGCTTGTATTCATTGATGAAAATGTAGCCATAGTCATGTGCAGTAATATTGAAAATTATAGATGCAACACATCGTGATATCGAATTGAATCAAAACAGTGAAGATTGTGAGACCGTGAGACCAGTGAAGATTCACACCCCTAGTATTTGCGATGATCTTGGTAGATTGCGTTGGTCATTATGGAAATGATCCGGCTGCTCCTGCACTGTAAAAAAAAATTGGGGGGAAAAATTGTGTAAATTGATCATTACATATTGGCCCAATAAATGACTTCCAAATAATTATCGCCATGCAAAAAGATGCATTGTACTAATCATAGCTTAAGGTCTTCACTAAAAATTAAAATTGTATATTCACCGAACATATTTAATTGTGCTCAGTCAATCTATGAAGTCGAAGTGAAAAATCCATGTTGGCTGAACAAGTCCTCCGTCCGAAAAACGGTATACGCATGCGCAAAATGCGCTTGAAAAAAACCGTTTGTGTGGAGATTTCAAACGCGGAGACGCGGGAGCGGCAGCGCGAGCGGAGCCGAGCCAGCAGGTGCTGAAGACCGAGACACATTCCCGAGAGAATAGAGATATTCATCTCACAAAGACGTTGGTGAGTATTTAGCACTGAAATTATTCTCCAGAGTTTTGCTTTATGACCGGGTATGAAGTTTAAAAGACATTTTGTAGAATCACGAGTTCATGCATTCATTGTTTTCATGAGTGTGTTCTCGTTTACCACATAATTATCTAATGATAGCCTGTAGCCAATAGTTTTATTTTCCTCATGTCTTATATGTCTAAAACAATAGGTAATAAGGAAATTAAGTCATTTGTGTGATATGTGCGGCATGCGACTGTTGAACACGGTGCGTTTGGCGTCGGCCACTTTCAGGGTTTAAGTTATTGCCTTTTAATATCAAACACGTCAAGCTCGTGATTTTCTTATGTCCATTCATTCGTCTCATCCTCATTATATAATGAAGAAACTTCTGTTCTGTCTCTTGCCAGATGTGATGCAGGGGAGCTTTGTCATTAATGTTAGTTTTTATTTTTATTTGCAGGTTTTTAGCTTGCCGTGCCCTGTTTTCTTGACCACAACAAGACATCCTGTTATGCAGAAGACTTCTTGAATGTATTCAGAGTTTTTCCTTATTGAAAATAAGGTATTTTCACCCAAATATCCTGTGTTGGAATTTACTTGTTAATAAAGTAATGTGATAAAATGTCAACCCTGTTGTCTGTTTCTGTATTTTGCTTAATATATTTAGGCCTATGTTTTTAGTCATTTTTGTCTTTTGGGACAGTGAGAAATAAACAATTGTTACTACAATTTAAAATATTTAATTGGACCAACCACACAGTTTCGCTGTAAAACATTTCTCCAATTCAAAAATTTCTAGTGACTGATCACATTTTTCAATTTGGCCAACTAAAAAATTTAGATGTGATCGGTCACTAGAAAATTTTTAATTGGAGAGGTCTGACATTTTTTACAGTGTTGGTAAATTACATTTTTCCATTAGCTCAACATATTTCTAATTGAGCCCATGTTAACAGGCTGTTGCCACAATGGATAAAATTCAATTCACAGAAATTCAATTTGAATAATTGAAAATTTTAGATGTGACCAGTCATTAGAAAATTTTGAGTTGGGAAGATTATACATTTTTTCCATTGGCTCAACATATTATTTCCAATTGAGCCCATGTTAACAGGCTCTTGCCACAATTGATAAAATTACATTTACAGAATTTCACTTGGGCCAATTGAAAACTTTAGATGTAAACAGTCACTAGAAAATTTTGAGTTGGGAAGATTATAAATTTTTTACAGTGTGTGTTGTTTAATTGCGTCATCAGTAGATCATGCACAGAACTTTCCACTCCCAATTGCTTTCTCACGCTAATTTGCCCCGTTTAGTAAATCTGGCCCTAAATTTGCACAATAGAGCCCAT
Organism: Gobio gobio; assembly: GCF_949357685.1. NCBI lineage: Eukaryota > Metazoa > Chordata > Actinopteri > Cypriniformes > Gobionidae > Gobio > Gobio gobio. Next base: position 41,736,831 of record NC_137103.1, read on the forward strand.
GCAGTAAATCATAGATAAACTACTTCAAATGATTTTTTTTACATTGTCTAGTGAAACTTTATAGAGTATAAGAGGGGCCATTCGGTTCAGCCTTCAGGCTTACAGGGAAGGCTTTATAGAGAGTGCAACTGGATTGCAGGTCTGTAAATATGCATTTTCAGATCATTCACAGGGGGTGAGGGAGGTGTAGAAATAGTTCAAGGTCATGCAACTGCCCTGAGATGAACATATCCAAATCTCGTTCTCCTAGCTTCTTGTGAAGGCTTCTGGAGAAAGCATCTGCATAATGTAGCAAACTTATAAATCTTTTTTTGTTGCAAAACTTGTAAAATTATCAGGCATTATCAGTGCTTGGGTCTTTAAGGGTTAGACTGCATGTGTCATTCTTTAGGGAGTGTGCTTTGCATTTGTTTTTGGTACTCATTGCAATTTGACAAAATAACAAAAATGCATTTATTTTCATCCCCAAGAGATATAGTACATTAGGATCATGAACGTTTCTGCATGTGGTACATTATGCAGTAAAAGCATTATGCAGTTTCTGTGTCTGTTCGTCAATAGTGTTATTGCCAATAGTAACGGCAGATTCCTATTTGATTTTCAATTCAATACAAGAAAAGGCCAATGGATGCCAATCAGAATGTTTCATGATGGATGCCAAACAACCAGGACACCTGCAGTCACTTCCATTTTGTGCTTGCTAAATATAAACAATTTGGTGTTCAGTGAAAGTCCACTGTGGAAACTATTAATGAAAAACCTAATAGCCAGGTTGAGCACAACTCTTTTGTGGCAGGTTGATTGAATTCTGAGAACCGAAGACCAGGAAGAATTGCTAAAAGCTTCTGCAAGTCTCCACACAAAACCTTTTTCTTTCCTCATAGAATTTTGAACAGAAAGGTTAGGTATTTCTTCTAATTCCATCTCTTTTTCCCTGTGTGGAGCACCTCTCTGGTTTCACCCGCTCGGAGTGCTATTGATCCCCGCCTCTGGCTCACAACTGTCAGTACGTGCTGGCACATCCTTGTGCTGATGGCAAGGAAGGGCTTTTAGAGGGAGTGAAATCAAAAAGCAATTTACATGTTTTTCCCTCGCTCTCAAACTCTTTCTCTCTCTCTCTCTCCTCCCACAGAACTCCTGTCAGCCTGTCACGAGTTGCATTGCCGCTACGGATGCATCATGACCAGAAACGGCACATTCTGCTTCTGTGCGGATGGATTCGAGGTGGGAGAGGATGGGCGTAGCTGCAGAGGTAGGCGCTCTCAGGGTCATGTCAGACATCTCAGACGAATGATAAGCTTTGGGCAATGAGGGGGGAGAGGGGTGGCCGTCCATCCCCAGGGTGTCTTTTCACACCTCCGTCCTGCTTTATTTGACGTGTGGCATTGACTCCAGAGAGGTCAAAGTGACTTCTCGGCCTGGTTTGGCTTAAATGAGACCCTCTGAGTATGACATCGAGGCTGGTTGTTGTATACAATGGTGAAATATAGCTCAACCATAGCCACTTTATAACTAAATGCCTCAGTATAGCAGAAAACAGGGTCAAACAGGAAATTGTTAACGGGGATAGATTTATTTCTTTACAGTGATGAATTTGATGAATCTAACTGAATGGTATTTCAGTTCTACTTTCTGAGTATGAATTTTCAAATGCTTTGAAAGACAACTATATACAAGCACTGTAAAAGGTTTTGCCACAAACTCAACTGAGTGGCTTTGTTTCTGTATGTTTTCACATGAGTCTCTTCAGACCTTACTGTACATGAATTATGAGCTTCCAGAACTTCTGATTGAGACTTTGTGTGACCTCCTTATTGAACTCATGTTCACAAATTGAACATCTAAATAAAAACTGTTTTAATCAAAGTACTCTCTTAATATTCAAAGTGCAAACAGAGAGCAAAGCAGAGACCAGAGCGGTAGATGTAGTTCCAATGACACAGCCCAGCCCAAGATAGCTTTGATATTGGGAGACATTATGTAGCCTAATTTGTGGGAATCAGGAGCTCGCGTTTACTTTTCAATTCGCAATCGCACATACTCTGTTTATGGGGAGCGGCGGTGCTTCAAGATAACACCGTGTCTACACCTGACGCGAAAGGCGCGATGCGACGCGAAAGGCGCGATGCGACGCGACAAAAGACAATATAACCCATTATAATCAGTGATGTACACTGGATGCATAGCCCAAGAATAGACTAGTCATCTAGAACATGAACATGTCAAAGAAATGAAACCGAACACCTTGTAAACACTGAGGACTTTGCTTACACGATGGAATATCATACATCTCACAAATTCTTTTGGCGACACGCAACCAAATTCAAGGTTCTTTTGGCTAGAAGTGGGTTACTCATGCCGGACTATATCAGATCTATACCGAGAAGGTAAAATGAAGGCAATTGCTTACTGGGTATCTATCAGTCTATCTAAAATTTAAAGCCTAATAAGAAAGGAACCATTATCTGACAGTTAAACTCTGACTTTGACTTACCGTTTTTTGAACTTTAAGTCAAAAAAACTTTATTTTTTACATATTTGTACCCTGTTCGTTAAAGGTTCCCCCGGACGTTCAGCCAAGACAAATCAGTTAATCACCACTGAAACATTACACTCCACTACAGCTTTAACAGGCAAAGCTCTGGAGACTGGTGCAAAGCAGGACTTGCCCGGAGATACTAGGTGGCATAGGGAGAAGCCACCGAGAGGCCACATTAAGTGGATTTTATGTATTTGGGTCATGTTTGAGCATACCTAATTTGTCATAAATGACTCTTCCTCTGTGTACAGATCATGATGAATGCGCCATGTACGGGACATGCAGCCAGACCTGCATGAACACCTATGGGTCATATCGCTGCAGTTGTACAGATGGGTACAGCCTGCAGCCGAACAGACGCTCCTGCATAGCCAAACATGGTAAGAGCATGATGAATTAATGACCAGGGATCTGCATAAGCCGCCTGAAATGTTGTCACGTCCTGATATTGTTCTTTCACAAGAGTGCACCGAGTTGAAACAAGGTGGATTATTACTCTGTGTGATATGAATGAAATTAACTTACAGCAGCAGAGCTCTGCTTCAAGCCATTTTTGGAGCTGGTAATTTTCTGACCTTGAAAAACATGTACTAATGTGTGCTTCAGAAATACGCAATGATGATTCGATGTTGCGTATATCTGAAAAAACGTAAAGGGATTCTTCTCAGTAATCGCCATGCAATAGGAGAGTAGACACACAGGGAAATTGTCAGAAGGGCTATGTTTCAAAAACCTATAACATTTTGAGTCAATAATCCAATTACACAAGCAGGGGTTTTGTATGTTAATTAGAAAAAATCAAAAGCCCTTTTCAGTTAATCATACAAAACAAATGAATAATTCCCCCCCTCTAGATGGCGCAGGCTAATAGGTTCCTTAACTCAACCTAATTGTGATCACATTGTCATCTATAGGGCACAGCTGATTGGTTCCTGCTGTATCAGTAGCCACTGAGCTTGCGTGCTCAACCTTGCAAATACTCGGGTAGCATTTGCCTTAGCAGTGCAGCGTGCTTTCAGAAACCCTCCACCTTCCCCAGCTCCACCTGTATAGATCTGCTAGGGGTAATTCATGTACGCTATATTGAAAAAGTCTTACTTTCTCACAGAAGCATTCCGTGTATGTTTTGGCAGTAGCAAGTCCCGTATTTTCTCTGCAGCAGCGTAGATATCAACATTGTCATACCCAGTACCATGCCAAACAGTTGTCATGACAGAACTATAATTGTATAATATTTGTATTTTTAATTAATTTGCCGCAAATAGTCGATTTAATGGTATTGTCACAACATATCCCTCTACTAAGTCAACACTAAATAGCTTCAAATCATGCATGAATCCAGGCTAAACCATACAGTTCAGCCTCTCATTCCCATAAGAACCTGAAAATTGAGGCAGTTTGCTTTGGACATTCCGCTACAGTCCTTATATCCGTGTTGCTGTGCCAAGGGACAGAAATAATGGAGCTATTGGTGGAAGATAAGCCAGACTTTGAGGATTAAGTGGAGCCTGAATTTTATGAAGAGCAGGGCCTGAAGGACAACTATTCTCTCTCTTTATCAGGCCATGCCAATGATTACTTGCCTAATGGCACCTGCCTGTGAGAGTGTCTTCCCACCAGCCACAAATCCAATCAAGTTTATCATTAAATCGGCTGCTTTTGTAATAAGGGGTTTTTGTAGGGAAAACACTCACTACAATTCTAAATGGATTCTAATCCCTTTTGTAGATTGGTCATTTGTTTGGGCTCAGGTAATTGCAGCCGTTTTAATAATAAAAAAAAACGTGATCCAATAGCTTTTTTCTGTGAGAAATATCATAAAAGGAGTAGAAAATGTGTTGCACATGTTTGAATCTCACTGACTTAAAAGTGCTAGTAATAGGAATTTGGATTGGCTGCTGTGCTGTGTTTTGTTAATAGCGTTTTACAGATGAACAACACATCTGTCAAAGTGTCAAATTTGTGTACAGACTTCTGATTAACATTTTACACAAAGTTGATTTACATACATTCCTAATCATACATGTTGTGAAAATATAATCTGGATTGTTATAACTAACTGATTATCTTGGAAATGATATGCATCGAATTTATGCAGTCTGACTTTCTAGCTTCCAGGACCCATTGTGTCATTTTCAGTCTTATGAATTTTGGTGCAGTAAACCCACCCCTGCATGAATGAATAATATTGATTAAACACAATTCATGAATAAAGTGCGTTGCAGTATGTGAAAGGTGTGAGGGCCTTAAAGGATGCCTTGTGCAAAGCATTTTGTGACTTAAAAAGATGATGTGCTCTTGTATTGGTGCAGTGCACTGCAATCGGTTTGCACATGTGTTTTAAATTAAATGAAGATTACTCCACTGTACGCTCGATGGGAAATAGCTAGCAGGCAGCTGCGCACCTTGCTGCTGGATGCAGAATCTGTCCCACGTTTAATCAATGTGACTGCTTTCCTATGAGGAATAAACTGAATATCATTACCCATAAACTTAACTGAACTCACTGCTCACCCACATTAATATTAATTTAGCAGAAAGAGGTTGTTGCACTGGGATAACTGAGGTTTCCATTAGATGTAAGTAAAAGCTCATGCATATATATTTCAATACATTTACTTTCCCCGGCTGTCTGACAGGTGCCAACAGAGGATGACTTAGCCATTAGAAAGGTGAATGTTTAATAAGACTCTTAAAAATGAATACACTGCAAAAGAATTTTAAAAAGATATTTTGGTGGATTATTGTACATATTTTATGTTACCTTTAATTTTTTTAATCCACATTATATATTAGTAAATATTTGTATATTGTTAATAATTTCACAGTTGCTCTCCAAAATAATGTAGAAACAACTTAAAGACTTCTTCTTTATGAATGACGGCCAGTATCACTGATACTAATACAGCTACTGATGTCTCTATTTATTTATTTTTTGTCATTAATGATAGACATTCAACATTAAAGTATAATTGAACGCTATCAATCTCAACATTTCAACATTTATTAGGTTTTTAAAAAATTACTTTTAATTTAAGTGAAATTAAAACCATCTTCACATAAACCAATATTTACCTGTGGCCTTCCTACCTGTTAGACAGTCAAACCAAAAATTAATATAATTTTTTACTAGTGGGTGCAGGACACTATAGTTAATTTATGTAAGTGAGGATAGCAAAATAAAGTAAACTGTGACATATTATACACCAAAATTATTCATACAGTGGACTACCAGTAAAATTGATAAAGATTTGGGACCAAAATTATTCAGACACTTTGTCCTGACCATGTTTTGGTTAAGTGTTTTTTCTCTAATTGCTAATGTGACCTTTTACACCACAGACTGAACAAAATGAAGCATTGCTTGGTAATTGGTTGACCTAAACTGGAATTATCTAATTGTGTACTTAAATTTAACAGCTGACAGCTGATTGGTTGATTGTAATCCATTACATACCTTTCTATCAAAGTTATCTGACATCATCAAGATAAATTTGTTCTGACACAGTTTAACTCTGAGTTCTTGTCATATTTTATTACCATTTTCTAAACTAAAGCGAATAAACTGATAATTTGAGAAATGTTGAAGGTGTCTGAATAAATTTAGTTTCGACTGCATACAGAAATTTAATAAAGCTATCAAACACCATTCCTAACTGCATAAATTATAAATTAAATATAGATTCATCCTTATTGAAGCTACAATTTACTCTGTTACCTTTGTTCTTTTTTAACATTAATGACAGACATAACAGGAACTGGTTTATTAGGCTGCTGTCACTTTAAGATCTGCCGCTGCCGAACATGACGCGAATCTGATGCGCTGTCATCTGCCTCTCTTTTTCGCACAACTCTTTAAGTTCATTTAAGACGTCATTTAACTCATTTAAGACTGCTCTTATGACAAAAGCATGAAAGAGAACTCGGTTCTGCCGTTCTCTTTTGTCTTGTCTCGCTTAAGTTGTTTAAATCATTTGCATGAATAAGAGCGTGATCATATAATTTAACGCTAGCCAAAGGATGATAGAAAAACAGATGCTGCGTTAAATATTTTTAACACGTTAAACTGAAAAAAATTATCGCATTTTGCCAGCACTAATACAGTGTGAATATAATACCCACTTTCAAAATACATAGCAAAACTGAAGAAGAACAGAAATGTCCAACTGACTGCTGCATTTTGAAAATGGGTTTCTTTCCTAAGAGACATGCTTCTCAATTATGCGTGCCCTCTGCAGAAGTCTTTATTATCCTACCCCATTGAAAGCATGGAATGCCCAGGAAATGCCTTGGCCTCAAGCTGTCTTGTCACTATTTTCCTATCCATCTATTCCAGAGCCCGGCGAAAACCCTGCAACGCTGCTGATTGGTGGCTCAGATAATATTATAATCACAGCCCTAAATGGATCCCGTCTACAAACCCTCAAACAACTGGACTCAAATGGGACTCATGGCTTGGATTTCAACCACAAAGAGGAATCAGTATGCTGGGTCACATCCTCAGAGTCCTCCGGACAACTCCGGTGTGCCAGGATGAGGAAAACAAGTGGCTTCACTAAAGAACAGGAAGTAAAGACGATCCAGAATCTACACGGTATGGTTCAGAATCTCACGGCATGATTGCATGTTATACACTGAGGTTATGGTGCAACAAAACTGATGCATTCAGTTCAAACCAAGAGAGATGCCACAATTGATGGTTGTGTGCCATTCAAAGTGTATTTAGCCTTTTAAATTCCAAATCAATACAGGATGCAGAATTTGATTTCCAATTGAATGACAGAGAATTAAAATGTAATGAAATTCAAAGAAATAGAGTAGATTTAAAAAAAAAATACTTAATATGTTAACTTAAATATGTTAACATACACACAAAATATGAGGTATTTCCAGAAAATATAAATGGAATTAATAATCATTGTTTTAAAATGCTACCTATAGATATATAGATTTAATTTGTAAGATATGCATTTTAATATATTTCATATATTCACTTAAATTTTATGAACTGGTCCGTGAAAGAACTCCTAGAATGCTCTAATTTATCCCCAAATAATGTGAAAAGAATCAGTATTGAACTTATTTTGGAGAAATACTGTATGTCTATGACGTCAGAATTCATGTATTAATATAAATATATTTGTTTGAATTTAGCAAACGTCAAATCCTTCCAATTCATTTAAAATTCATTACCTGTAAGGGACTTATTTTGCTCGGTCCTGGCACACTGAGTTGTATGTAAAATACTAATGGGAAGTAAGAAATATAAAAGTTCATTAAACTGTCCTTTTCTCATGAGACCTTATGTTCTCATTCTGAACAAAACTTTCAGTGTTATACTGAGTTCTGCTTGACTGCTCATCTATGAAAGCTGTATGGATGCTAACAGAGCTTATCATTTATTTATCTCTACATGAAGTGCTTTATGCACATTTGTGTAGTACTTTCTGCTGTATGTATCCATTGAAATTCCTTAAAAGATTCAAATTGAAAATGATTTATTACTCATTTAATAATTAGTCTGTTAGTTATTGGTCTTGAATCAGAGGATAAAAACATGTTCTCATTTCGGGATATTGATCCAAATAATAGCCTCTAAACCAAAAATTTCTTAGTGACTTAATTTCTTCATGAACTGAAATGAGCATTTCAGTTCATTAATTGAATTCATTCATTTCAGTTATAGCATATTTCAAGTCTAGTGCAGTGCATTAAGAGCCTCTAATGGACCCCGAGTTTATGATGTTGAAAAAAAATAAACAACTCGTACTAATATGACTTACTTTATGAGGCACTTTTTGTTTTGTTCAATGTTCAATAGACCATTTGGGCGCAGACGTCATGGTGAACGTGATTTCACCAAGTACATGTTCCTAGAACAACGTTTTTGTCGATCCTGGAACCACTTGCATAAAGTTTACAGTTTATGTCAAGTTTAGGATTACAACCAGGGTTATGTGCTTCCGCATCATTTCCCTCTGATAACTTATTGGTAAGGCTAGGTTTATAGGTAGGGACAGGGTTAGGAGTAAATGTTGTTCCAGGATCAACAAAATTTGTCTTACTTGGCAAAATCATGGTGACCCAGCGGTCACAGTGATGTTGCTGCAGCTACGTGCACATTGTGGTGGCAGAAGTGGAAACAAGTGGAAGAAAACAGATGAAATCCATGGAAGAAGAGAAACAATGGGACCTATTATAACGATCTGAGCGCAACGGTCTAAAGCACGCAGCGCGAGTGTACTTAGGATTTATGTCCGAATCCACTTTTGCTAGTTTAACAACGGGAAGAATGGTTGGCGCGCCAGGCACATGGTCCAAAAGGATTTTCCCGATTCTCTTAATGAGTAATGGGTGTGTTTTGGTCTCATCTCCCATTCCCTTTAAAAGCCAGTTGCGCTTGCGGCCAGACGACAGAAACTACATCTTGTTTTCTTTATTTTACAATAGCACAATGTAAGTAAACACTTTGCCATTTTGAACGATGTCCTACTCTTATTATCTGTATGACCAAAAGGACAGAGTATTTTATGTTTCCTCTGCTCGTTCGCGCAGACACGACATATTCCAGCGTTGCAAACTTGACATCGCAGCCTGTTCATTATCAACATAAAATAGTCAACCTAACATATAAAAAGTTACACAGCTCAGTTTAAATAGTCAGTAGCCTACAATTCGTGCCATTCAGTGTGAGCACCGCTCCACTGTGGTGTTTCCAAGCACATTTGTGCATATGTGAAGAGGATGATTTTTTCCATCAATATTGACATGCGAGTGAAGTACAAAGCCTATAATAAATAATGGTTTAGCATCCAAATACATCGCGAAAAAGACACCCTTTGGATTCGAATGAGAGAGTTAGGCTATGCTGGTTACTTTAAGTTTCTCTTTAAATTATTTCATTTTGCCCTTATAGTTATAGCCTACTTATATTTTTTTAATACTTGATCTGTTTCAGTTATTGCAGACACGGAGGCGATGGACATTTCACAGTTCGCACTTTATTCCCTGTGAAACTCGCGTAACAGTCCGTCACAAACGCTAGGCCTATACAACAGCTTGATTTGAGCAACAGAAAACAGAAAATAACCCTCATACATGAGAGTGCTCAAGGCGAAGTGCGCACATTGCAGACAGTTCAACAGGGAGCGCGCAGCTCTTAAAGGGGCCCATAGCATATGGGTCGCGGAAAGAAAAAAAAAGAGGGTCGCTCTTAAAAAAGTTTGAAAACCACTGCTTTAAATAACAATTGGCAATGGCGCAGTTGTTTTCAGTTGCCTCAAAATAGCAACGCCCCAACAATGCACCTGATGCAACAATGCTGGTCTTGTTTTCAGACCAGCATGCCCATGAGTGCACAAATTTAAACAACGTAGTGCAGGACGTGAAAATTATATCTGGGTCGTGCTGAAACTAGCAAAAAACACTTGTGTCGCGCCTGACGCCACATTTTCTTCTCAGTACCGTGAGATATACACTCGGAATTGCTCGAAAAAAAGTCAGAATTGTGAGATATAAACTTATTCTGTGGCTTCCTTAGACTTCTGCACAACTGTCATTTTCTGCCATCAGGTAGGCTCCGCCCACAAAACGTATCATCACTGTTTGTAAACACCCACATGGTCTATGGCAGACATTTTTAATTTTAGTTAAAAAAACAAAACAAAAAAACTATGCAGAGTTTGTTTCCTACTATTGTGTTTATTATGCTAGTTAATGTATTTAATCCCTATGAAATTAAGCTATTTTAATATTATATAATATTATATATAATATACAACATTTAATTTTACATAATATTTTATATAATATACAGGTATTATATATTATATAAAAAATATGCAGACCAGAATTACATACTGTATTCAAACTGGCACTAACAACATTGAACAATAGAATATCGACTGAAACCATGGAAAAGTAGAAATTATGTTATGTAGACATTCATGAATAAGGTTTTTCATGAATATGAATAATTAGCCATTCATACCACACATTCTCAATGACTAGCCAAGAATATGCCATTAATGATATGTCACATGTATATATTAGCTTGCTTTGTGTAAATTGACACAAAATTGACGTTTTCCTTTGTTCCAGACGTCGATCAATTAGCCTTGGACTGGCTCACAGGAAACCTTTACTTTGTGGATCAAGCAAACGACAGGATATTTGTTTGCAACCAATATGGAGATACCTGCGTTACAGTCCTAGACCTCGACCTGTTGAACCCTAAAGCTATCACTCTGGATCCTCTAATGGGGTGAGTTGAAAATGCTGCTTTTGATGATCTAAAAAAATCATCTGACATGTATCGCAATATTTTAGGAAATCATTTTCCTGAATGTTTCTTGGCTGTACTGTTCCCAGAGCTAAATATTGACTCTTCTTTTCGACAATGTCTGGTTGCATGATTGTGCTACGACTCCCGCAGTCAGGAGTGTCATTAGTATTCCATGATTTATCCAGCCTCCCACAGTCTGTAACACCCTTGCAGAAATCTGCTTTACATGAGTTTTGCTTTGCTTTGACACCACAAAGCCACAGTTGAAACAAGGGGGTGGCGGATCCCCTCACGTCAGCATGGTGATTGTGGAAATGTTTCGGGAGAAATGAGTAAAGGAACACAAAGAGTCCTCAAAGGAGAGAAGGGCAGCATGATTATTCTAGTTATTAGCTGCTAAAAGGAGCGGCGTGGTAATATTCCCGGCAAGCTTAGAATAGGAATTCAGGAGAGAGTTTGTCCCATTTATTCATGAAAGTGCAAGGACAGGCAGAGCATTCTGTTCCGGGTTTTTTAATGAGACGCCTTGTGCCCAGTGAACCTAAATTGTAGCGCCGGTGTTCAGTAAGACTGAAGACGGCAATGAGAGCCCAGGCCATCAATTTCAGTTCGGTGTGTGGTTGTCATCCTTTTGTTTTCGTGCTGTGACTGACAAAAACGAAATCCTGGCTACCCTGAATGAAGGCGTGTTTAAAAGAAATGACAGCCGTTTATCTCTCGGAATCTAAATGCTGTGTTCTTTCTCCTGTGATCATCAACACGCTCTGAGGTCTTTCAAAAACTTTCACGAGAGTTTGAACGGAATGCACAGAGGAACAAATTTTCTTGAGTTGCGGCACTTTAATGTCTTACATTTTAGTGCCAAAGTGTGTTTTATTGCAGACTGTATAATACAGAGAAGGTCTTTAGGAATAAAATCCATTGTATAACTAAAAAGATCCAGACTCATGTTTGTTCACTTAAAAAAAAAAAAAACTCTAATGTTATGGCCATGTTTGTGGTGTTACTTGATTTGCATAATTTCATTTGTATATCGTGTGAAAGTTATATACCTAATTTAAAGACCCATTGTATTATATAAAAACAACATGTTATCAATAAATAAACGTATATGAACTACTGTTCAAAAGTTTAGGCTCAATAAGATTTTTTTTGTTGTTGAAAAGTCTCTTAGGCCTTGTGTCCACCAAAGCATTTTTAGCCAGCTGAAACTATAGACTCTCTGCTAAAAAACACCTTGCTGTGAGTGCTTGAGGGCGTTTTGGCAGCGTAGCATTTTTTCATTTGAGACACTGCTTGCTATGATACGGAATATCTGCGAAAGTGTTACTAGTATCTCATTTCACAGATAGTTGGGTTCTGTAATGTTTATATATAAAAATGCCGATACAATGTAAGACAAGTATTTGCTCTGGCTCTTGTTTTAAATTATTTTCTTCTGATATTACGCTTGTTCTTGTCATCTGCTGACGTTGTACAAGCAGAATGTGGCGGTTGGCCGGTGTTGTATTTGTCCCGCCCCTCCTCCACTGTGATTGGACAGCTGGGGAAAAAGTGAGAGTGATGAGCACTGCGTTTTACTCATAGACAAATGTTTTACTCATAAAAATATATGGACGTAGTGTCCGTGCTGTCACCCATAGGGTTCTGAAGAGTAGTTTTGAAGCCTCAAAGTCGGCCGTTGACATCTTGGCAGCGCGTCATCGTGCGTCACTCCTGGATCACTGAAAAAGGGCAAAGAGGCGGGACGTGGCTGGAGCTGAGGTGACGTGATGACTAACAGACAGCAGACAAACGGCAATCCACCTGTCACTCAAAGTGGCCAAGCCCTTAATTATGCAGAACTTTAAGGCTTTATATAATTTAAACTAATGAGTTATAACAAAATTCGCCCCCCTCACAGTTGTCATGAAGGACAAAATTAGCCGTATAGACCAAAACGTCTCAGGTTACGAATGTAACCATTGTTCCCTGAGAACAGGGAACGAGACACTGCGTCAGCTTTTGCTACGCTATGGGGGGAACGCCTCCAGCGTGACTGGTGCCTGAAATCACAATACCAAAACGTCAATCCTATTGACCGGCGACAGCCTATGATGTCATCAAGGTGCGACCAGGAAGTATATAAGGGCGCCTTGCCAACATGACAGTATCAAATCGTCTGAAGGGACTGTTTTCAGCAGGCAAGCCCTGCGGCATGGCAAAGCGACGCAGTGTCTCGTTCCCTGTTCTCAGGGAACAATGGTTACATTCGTAACCTGAGACGTTCCCTTTCGAAAGGGAACTCGCACTGCGTCAGCTTTTGCTACGCTATGGGGAACGATATACCAACGCCGCCATGCCGACGGGAGTGCATGCCCACTGGCAGTGACAACTGTCAAGACAAGCAAATTCTACTGAGATGCCTGAACCACTCCCCTTCTGGTCACATTAGGCTGTCAGTGACAGCGCTCCCTACGGTCATAGCCCAAGCTATCGCCCAAGAAGGAACCTTCATACACATGAGGTCCTTCCCAGGCCCTGCTCGAAGGCCTGGAACCAACCTATTCGACTTAGAAGGGGTTCCTTTAAGGGAACGTGGCAAGGGAACTACGAGGGAACCCTATGCCAGTCACTATTCGGGAGGTTCTCACCGAATGCCACCAGGGAGACCTGACCAGGTGACCCAGACTAATGTGGGACACGTAATACGGTCAACCCTGTCTGTACAGTACAGAGCCTCTGGTACTCGCCTCCGAAGAGGCATCCCGCTAGGGTGCTGCAAGAAAGGCAGTAACATCCACTAGCCGGATCTCAGAGACGGGTTATCCCGGAGAGCAGCTCTCAGCGAAGTGCTATATAACCCTTGCTAGCGAGGGGAGTTTAGCCGCTCGATCCTCGGATCTACCAAGCACCTACTTTAAAACGTGCTTAGGAGGCCAGAGGCCTTACAGGCTGATTATGCCAGGGAGGCCCCGAAGGGCCTACGACCCTTAACCAGCGCCAAGCGGCCGTAAGCTCATAGTAGACCCTCATTCGAGAGGAGCTCATAAGCCTGCCTGGTAGGTAACCATGCAGTAGGCAAACTATGAAAGACCCCTCCCGTGGGGACCGCATAGCAGCAGTAACGTCTCGTCGTGCTAGGGTAAGAGCACCGCCTCCAGGTCTCGTGAACGGCCAGAGACCGGCGCCTGATAGCGGGTGACCACTAGCTGTCAGCGTAAAGCCAGTTGTGCGTTCCCACCCAGGGAACTCGTTCCTCAGGGAGGCCGAGAGGGGCCTCCACCTGATGACAGAACATGCCGCCCATAGCCAGAATGTGCTACTCATAGCACTCCATGGTCACCGCCTCAGCGGCTGCACTCAGGGAGGCCAGTTGTGGCCTACTACCTACTAGCACTCGTGCTAGCCATCCAGTGCCTACTAGCAGCTTGTACCAGCCGTCGAGGGACTTAATGCCAGTAGTGCCCCCTCGGGGGAGACCAGGCAGCGCCTGCTGACCACAGCAGGCCCTCAGGGAGGCCAATCGGGCCTACCACCTGAGCGAAGGTAACCCAACCGGGAGCCTACCCCTCAGGGCGGCCTTAAAGAAGGCTGGCTGCTGCGCCTGGGCTGGCGGCAGTTGTCTGCTGCTGACAAAGCCTGGAAATCCAGATCACACCTGGGGACTCATCCCCAAGGAGACTAGCTGACGAAGTTACTGCTGATGTCAACACCAGTGGAGAAGATCCTCCAGGGCCCACTCGTGGGCCACGGCGTCGAGACTTCATTGCAGGGAGGCCAGTTGACGCCTACTACCTGTTCTGAAGTCCAACTGCCCAGACTGCCCAAGCTGGCTACTAACAACCAGCTGGCTCCTACGCCCTGGGGCTGGCTCCATCCCAGAGGCAGCTAGGGACAACTGCTTCGCCTAGTCCTAGGGCCCCCAGGACGGCGCAGTCTCTCGGGCAGCGCCTACAAACATGGACCTAATCACATTGCCAACAGCAGTGTACTCAGCGAAAGTGCTTAAACAAAGACCCTCTAAAGCGAGGGGAGTACAACTTACGTCACCTGCCTCGGGGCGGCTGTCTTACTTTCCATGCAGCGGCCAACCATAAGTGCGAGGGCGTCAGCCATTGGCAATGCTCGGGCCTCAGGGGAGCATCCGACCAGAACCGTACAGACAGAAGGATTATCCGATGTTCAGCTCGACCCGGGCCCTAAAGGAGGTGGAGCAGAGACCTAAAGCAAGGGAACAATATCACAGAAATGTGAAATCCACCGGCCGTACCATCCTCCAGGAAGAGGCCGGGGGCCGCCAGCAGATGGCAGCCACCAAGCTCCGAAAGATGGAAACAGCAGATAAAGTCTAGTCGCAAACCGGCGAAAGACGCTTAATTCCACCCCACGACCACTGGCAAAGTCGCTGTCTCCTGCAACACCTCGTCTGCATTACACGTGACCCCAGAACGCAGAGAAGGGGGCGGGCCTTGGCCGGACGACTCTGTAACAGAGGAGGCTGAAACAAGGATGCATAAACAACGCCATGTTCTTGAATAAAAAGACAGGCCAGGGGCGAACATCTTCATTAAAAGGGAACGCCCCCATCCTTGACAAAGCCTAGGCCAAGTGGTGCGACATAAGTCCGCACTAGATCTACTCAGGGCCCGGGAAAGAAATATTATCACCTCTAATATTACACAATGAGGCCCCAAGAACCCTTTTCCCAAAGCCCCGCAGAGCTGGGCGCAGATCTCACTACAGCTCGTGCGTTAGTGCATACCCGGTCTTCAGCTACTTCCCACTTTTACGCTAGGAAAAACACAGCTCGCCTCTTACACTACAAGCCCTCGGGCAAGAGCGCGATTCAGTTACCCACATAGTGGGGGAAAACATAGCACGGAGAGGCAGCAGACTCTACTAGCAGAAAGTGAGGTATTCACACACAACCACATAATGTTGCAAAGAAGATCGTTCTTAGCTTACTCACGGGGAGCTGCAGGCCCTGCGAAGATCCAGCGGCGATCCAAATTTCCCCAGAAACCCTCTCAGGCGAGCGAAGGTATAGGAGTTCTGAAAAACATAGTTTTGAAAATGTTTCACCCTCAGAGAGGGGGACTCACCGATCGCTCCCAGCGGTGCTTCCAGCCAGCCATAAGGCTAGTATCCGCCCGCCATCCTGAGGGGGGCGCTTTCACCAAACAAGCCAGGCGAGCCGGCAGAATCTTACATTTTCTGCTCATCATAGGCCACCGGCCTGATGTAAAAGCGCCCGGGGGAAAAACCAGAGGAAGGGAAAAAAGGCAGCGTTCATCTCCGCGCTCCTCGGGGGGTGGAGTCTGCTGCCTGTGCTGGTTCCGGTTACCAGCCCCGGCTTCCTTCCTCTTCCTGTCGCGGGTGTCCCGCCTCCCCTGCGCCCCAGTCCTCCGCGGCGGGGCGCTCGAGAGGCGACGCTGGCTCGCTATTCCCGTCTCCAGCCCTCAGACTGGGACGGGCCGGGGACACCCGACTGCCTGGGCGCGGTCCCGGACCTCAGCGGAATGCATGTCCTGAATGCCGCCAAGCGCGCCTTCGCCTCTCCGAACTTTCCCACCACCGCCTCTACGGAGGTGCCAAAAAGTTCAGATGGCGAAACCGGGGCATCAGGGAGAAAGGATTTTTTCCCCCTCCCCGATGTCCAAACGGTTTAACCACAGATGTCTCTCCAAGCAAAAACCGCGGTCCGGCGCGACTCGACTACCGCCTCAGGGGGTCCCTCCGCCCTGATCGAGGTCCCTCAGCAGGTATGCCTGCAACACAGCCTGCAACATAGCTGTGGTGAGCAAAGCCGCTGCAGCGCGAC
Source organism: Gobio gobio (assembly GCF_949357685.1). Lineage (NCBI taxonomy): Eukaryota > Metazoa > Chordata > Actinopteri > Cypriniformes > Gobionidae > Gobio > Gobio gobio. The sequence goes on from NC_137103.1 coordinate 41,753,457, forward strand.
CAACTGACATGTACGCCCTGCCATTCAGGCGTTTAGACCGGCAGGGTGGGAGCCACAGTGTCGCCGGCCGCCCAGAGGCGAGATAAACATAACATCTCGTCCACGAGCGGCATCGACAAATACCCAGCCAGGCAGTCCCTCGACATCAGCTACATCTAGCTCGCCATTGTCGACAGATGCGGGGCTGAGTATGGTTTCTTCCATTCCCTCGAGATCTGCTGATGGAGATCTGGAAAGAATGGAAGACTCCCAGGAGTTGGGAGGTCATGGGCGGAGAGAAACCGATCGTCCGAACTGTTTGGACGCTCAGCCTTTCTCCTCACGCGCCGCAAAGGCAGCTGCAGTCTACCCGCAGCGCGTTCCATGACTTCCAGCAACTCCCCGTACATGGGACAGGATGGTTTGAAAAGCTTCAGCATCTTTAACTGACTCACCCAACCTCTGCTCGAGCCTCTCGCGATCTGGATCGTCCTCAAGAACCATAACTGTCTCCAAGCGACGAGCCAGATCCATCTGGGAAGCGCATTTCAGACGCCGCTCAGCCTCAGCTTGAGCGTGGTCTTTCCCAGATGCTGAAACCTCTCCCCTCGAGAAGAGGTCCAGCCGAGTTGCATGCTCTTCTCCCAGACAGTAAACACAAAGTGTGTGTGTAACCAAAGCGCAAGCTACACATTCAAAACACACTTCTGCAGAAGTGGCCTCAGCACACTTCATTGTTATCCTTCTTGTAGACGTTTCACGTGAAGACAGGCAAAACAGTCCCTGAAGACGAAGAGATACTGTCATGTTGGCAAGGCGCCCTTATATACTTCCTGGTCGCACCTTGATGACATCATAGGCTGTCGCCGGTCAATAGGATTGACGTTTTGGTATTGTGATTTCAGGCACCAGTCACGCTGGAGGCGTTCCCCCCATAGCGTAGCAAAAGCTGACGCAGTGCGAGTTCCCTTTCGAAAGGGAACCACAATTTGTACCAGGCTGTAAACACGTTTTTTTTTTTCTGCTGTAAAGTTGGGCATTTTAACATGGAGCTCAATGAGATTCTACTCTCTTTTGAAGCCTGTCTCTAGCGGCCAGTCGATGAATTGCAGTTTAAGTCACTTCCGTATTGGCTTTAAGAGAAACTGTGGGAGGTTGCCGCTTGGTTTTACTCAAAGTTGAACATTCTTCAACTCTTGGCAACCAGTAAAAAAAACGCAGAGCCCTCAGCGCTTGAGCGTAAAATAGATGCTCATCGTTTCAGCGCTCAGCGCTCCCATTGAAAACAATTCGATACACCAGCCGCGTGAAAAAAGGGAGGGGGGGGCAATCAAACTCTGGTTCGGACCAGGCAATCAAACCAAGTGTGAAAGCAGCCTTAAAGCCGCCTTTCCACTGCACACGACAAACTACAGCTGTTGGACCGGAAGTCATTCATTTCCAATGGAGAGTAGTACGGGAGCTGTGTGGAGTTCCGGTCATATGCATATGCAGACATTTCGGATCCGATTTGAGCTTTGGATGCGTTGAAATATTTGAACTTCTGCGGCTAGACCGTATGCGACCAGCCGTCCAGATGTGATGTATATTCTAATTAAAACTATGAGCGCGAAGTTAGAATTACCAATTTTTTAGCACTTTAACATTATTCTGTAAACACTATATTTGTAAAATGGCGGTTACTAATAATTATGGCAAAAATGATTATTTTATCCTTATTAAATCAATATTTATGTTGATTAGCTCTATAAACATCTACTGAGTTTTTATTTTAGATGTATTCAGAGTAATTTGTTTGTGTGGATATATTCATACATGCATTAAATTTATTAAAATCATTAATTTTACCATGGTAACGGTTGCTTCATGGCCAATTTCAAAGTTCCGTGCGACTGTCGCCATAGGGGGCGAAATGCGACAATCGTACCAACATAGTTTTTTTGTCTTTTATGCATCTTCTTCTTGATTGCGGCGAAGCCAAAGACTACTGGTCCATTGACTGGTCCAGCTTGAAAAATAAGCATTTTTAACGCTATTTTAACACAAGAAACCACATTTATGAGAAAATTGATGTTGGATTTCATTGGTGATTTCAAATGATGTTTCCCTATTCTATTTTCTGTGCGTTTCTGTATTTGGTTGTTGTGAGTATTTGCAGTACTTGTGTTGTCAAACTGATGAAGAAGTTTGCATATGTTTCCTTCAGTTGCAGTGCGTTGAGCTCTCTCGGCCACCGTACTCACGGGACAGTTAAGTGTCCATTGAATGCTCAAAAGAACAGCATTTGTTTGAAATCTATTGTAATATTATAAAATGTTATCCTTCCTGAATAAAGGTATTCATTTATTAACATCTTGAAACATTTGCTTCAGTCTGTTTTATGAGTTACAATTTTTGACACTTGGCAAGATACAGCATTGCCTTGTTTTTGTAGCATTGTTCCACTCTGTGAAGGTCTCTGTGTGCAGTACATATGCTGTAGGAAACAGCTTTAGCAACATATGCTTATGGTTTTTAGCTTTTCTCTTGGGTTCCCATATGTTTTTGAAAGATCCCCTTATTCACCTCGCAGTGCCGACCCTAAGCAGAAAATCCGGTTTAGGAAAAATCTTGAAGTTGGCCCTTTTTTACCCTTATCAAACAAGCTCAACACTGTTCCTCCTCCATTTACTGTAAATGTGCCTTTTTGTGTCCTTTTATGGTCTATGATGAGCATGTAATTGTACCAACTTAAACGCTTTTGGTGAGTTTACATGAACATAACCCACGGGAATGGCTCTCTCACAGTTGTACATGCCCTTCAGTGCATCCAGCTAGTTTCCTCCCGGGATTGTGTGAGAGGAGCACAGCGGTTAAACCTCCAGGCTTCAGCAAAGTGCAGTTTACTACATTACATATCTGTTCTGTTTTTTTGGTCCTTCTCCTGTAATTGGCGAGATGAGGTTGGAACTGCTTGTGTGTGAGGGAGGCTGCGGAAACACATGAGGTCTTTCAGCCTGGAGCGGTGGAGTGAAAACAAAAGGAATTGGGGCGGTTTGTGATAGTGGCTCAGCATGAGGCGCAGTAGTTATGGAAAGAGTTCACAAAAAGCTAAGTGCTTAGTTTGTGGTTTAGATATATTTTTCGTTTCCTTTTTTTTTTCATTTTCTCGCCTGCTTTCCTGAAGGAGCCTCCGTCCTCTTCTACGCATCTGGAGAGGCTTTATGTAAAATGTAGCTTTCTAATTTGAAACAAAAATCCCAGAGAGGGAATAAGACTGAACTTGGTTTAACCTCCCTTTTCAAAGTCTAACTTAAATTCCCCAAATCAATTTGAAAAAGCAGGGTGAGAGGTTTTTTTTCCCACCATAGTCAGTGGAGAGTGTGAAACTTGAATTTGATTCAGAGCAAAATGAAAACAGAGCTGAGTTCTAATCTTAATACATCCACTATCCCAACCCTCTTGTTTGGTAATCTGTCTTGGTGAAAGAAAAGGGAGACATTTTCTGTTCTGTATTCTCTACAGTAATGAAATTCCCCTGCGGTCCGGTGTTTGGGTTGGACCATTGTGTCACCTTGCAGTGATTACTTAAAGTCGGGGTCTAAAGGTCTTAAACAGCAGATGAGATGTATGACTGTGTCAGATTGGTTCCCATTGTGTTTTGTGGTTTGTCTGGGCTTATTGAGTTTGTTATCAAAACCACCAAACAAACAAATAAAGTATTGTTGATTTATCATTCTCTGCTCATTGTTATGTAGTATTAGAATGCAACTATATCATTCACTGGAAGAATATCTTCTGCATCCATGTCTCATCGGTTTGTATTATTATAATCAGATGTAGGTAGTATTATACACAGTAGAGTGAACAATGGGGGAGAATGTTTGTTTGCCTCAAATACACAAACCGAATCCTAGCAATTTACAGCACAAGTTATGGATTTATTTTAAATTAAGCTTACTGTTGGTGGTCCTCTCATTACCATACTGTTTGTACCACTTTGCTTGTGGGAGATATTTTAGACCTGATGAACTTCAATGTTAATTATTAAATGTATATTTTTATTAAAATAATGCTAAGATTCTGGTTGGATGAGGATGATATATTCTATAAAGGCAGCAAGGTGATACATTTCTTGTCAACAATGTATGTAATCCTAATTAACTATATTGTTACTAAGCAGGAGAATATTTTATTCTGCTCATTTAATAAGAGTATAGCTATTTATAAAAACAACTTTTCTATAAACTATGACTCATGACATCTCTAGGCTTATTAATTTGCTGAATACAAACACTAAAAATAGATCAAATTCAATTATATATCAAATATAACAGTAGCATATTTCCTAGTACATGTTAAATGTATACTATACAGATTGAACTCTACGATAATATCATTGATTGCTGTGTGAGTGCTTTTCTCCCATATAATGCAGCAGGAGGAAGATACTGAACTTGCAGGTACCTTATCAGCTTTATTCTTCTTTGTCATTTATTTTGGTATTATATTTGACATTAAAAAATCAGATTCAGCAGCGCTAAGGTAGTGGCATGCTCAGAAAGAGACTGATCCTCCTGCTGACAGCAATGGTTCTCTATAGACTGACCTTAGCAGAAGTTAAAAGGCCATTACACGAATAATACATTTGGAGGAGTTATATAGTCTAATATATTATCATAGCAAATTAACCCCAAAAGATATATGAATAATACATTATCACTAGTTATAATTAAATATACATATTTAGATCAGCTGTAAGAATTAACTTGATAGCAGAATTCTTTAGCAGAATTTAGCAGAATTAATACCACAATCTAACTTATATGTCTAGCAAAAATTCACTTAATTGTTTATTAATTCTAAGAAATGTTCATTTCCGGGGTATAGGAAATAACTTTCTTTACAGTCCTACTCAGAGCATGGATCCAAAATCTGCATGATTAGGGGCTCCAGTACATTATGAAAAAAACAACTTTACATGTGACACGACTTTATTAACTAGACTAAACTTAAACTGATCTAACATACATGTTGAGCATGGAAAGAGAGCTGAAGCAGAATACATGAAAGCAAGAAGTTACCAGATTGTTTGAAATTCAGCAGATCTACAGCCTTGAGCAAACCATCAGTTTCTTAGTTCTAACCTTCTTTAAAAACGGGAGGGGATACTTAATGTATCAAATAACGAGACTAAGTTTGTTACTTGCATGTCTTGCCTATTTGAATAAAAGTGTCCTGAACTTTGCTGAAGTTATTTTGATGAGAGAGAGACAGTTGGAGCCAGAGGACTTTTGATGAATGGAAAGAAAAGGACGCACACTGGCACAAACATAGGGGTCCTTAGAAGACTTCTAGCTCAGCAGCATCTTCATGTCAGAATTTCTTAAAATCAGTGTTATCTTGTGATTGGGATCTTTTAGAGTGTGAAGATGAGGAAAAGTGAGTGAGCCAATAGGGATCTTTTGTCTTCTAGCAGCGTGTTTTGCATGTGAAATTAGATTGGGTGCTAAGAGAAGAACTTTCAAGATGACTAATATATATAATAGTTCGAAAAATATAATGTAAAAAGTTTCAGCTCATAAGTACCATACATGCTATACTTGTGATCTTGTTTTACTACACTCTAAAAAATGCTGGGTTAAAAACAACTCAAGTTAGGTTGAAAATGGACTAACCCAGCAATTGGGTTGTTTTAACCCAGCGATTGGGTTGTTTTAAGCAAACATTTAAAACCAACGCTGGGTTAAAACGACCCATTCACTGGGTTAAACCAACCCAATTGCTGGGTTAAAACAACCCATTCACTGGGTTAAAACAACCCAATTGCTTTTTTTTGAGTGTTCAGTGTGCAATTCTGAATCATTCCTTCAAAAGAGTTTTAATTAATACATACGCAAAACAATAGACAAGGAAAATCAAGACATAGGAAAATTGGATACATTTTTACATTTCTTATACTTTATAGAATATATAGGATTAAAAGGGTTTAAAAGTGAATGACGTGAGAGTAAAGCTCTCTCTTTGAATTCCTTTGTAAAATAGTCTTATCTTTCTGATGTGCCTTTGCTACTATGGTAACCAGAGGACTGGTTCTGCATCTGGGTATTATATTGTATTATATTGTATTATATTATATTATATTATATTATATTATATTATATTATATTATATTATATTATATTATATTATATTATATTATATTATGTTATGTTATGTTATGTTATGTTATGTTATGTTATGTTATGTTATGTTATGTTATGTTATGTATGTTATGTTATGTTGTTATATTATATTATATTATATTAATTATATTACATTATATTATATTATTATATTATATATTAATTATATGATAAAGTTTATTGTGCTCACCAAGGTTCCATATGTTGCAGAAACAGTAAAAAAACAGTTTTTTTGTTCTCTATCTTAATATATTTAAAAATGTAATTCACTTATGTGATGGCAAAGCAAAATTTTTAGCATTATGATCCTCCAGAAATAATTCTAATATGCTATATGCTTAAAAAAGCTCTATATTTTTTTATAAATGTTGAAAACTGTTTGACTTAATATTTTTTGTGTAAACCGAGAGATTTGTTCCCATCAGGCACCGGACGTCAATATGACGTCAAATTGACGTTGGACCCCAACGTCGGACAGACGTTGCATTTTGGTTGAAAATGAAAATCGGGTTGACGTCAGAACACAACATCAGATCGACGTTGGGTTCTGACGTCAACCCGATTTTCATTTTCAACCAAATTGCGACGTCGGTCCAACGTTGGATGTTGACGTCAATCTGACGTTGGGTTATGACGTCAATCTAACGTTGGGTTCTGACGTCAACCCGATTTTCATTTTCAACCAAAATGCAACGTCCGTCCAACGTTGGATGTTGACGTCTATCTGACGTTGGGTTCTGACGTCAAGCTGACATTGGGTTCTGACGTCAACCCGATTTTCATTTTCAACCAAAATGCAACGTCCGTCCAATGTTGGATGTTGACGTCTATCTGACGTTGTGTTCTGACATCAACCCGATTTTCATTTTCAACCAAAATGCAACGTCCGTCCAATGTTGGATGTTGACATCAGTCTGACGTTCGGTTCTGACGTCAACCCGATTTTCATTTTCAACCAAAATGCAACGTCCGTCCAATGTTGGATGTTAACATCAGTCTGACGTTGGGTTCTGACGTCAATCTGACGTTGGTTTCTGGCGTCAACACGATTTTTATTTTCAACCAAAATGCAACGTCCGTCCAACGTTGGAGGTTGACGTCAATCTGACATTGGGTTCTAAACTCAACACCAGATTGACATCAACCTCCAACGTTGGACAGACGTTGCATTACATTCCTATTGAAAGTGGCCATTATCTCATTTGTCATCAGCCTGTGGATATAAAAAGAAAAGGATTTATATGTCCAAATAATTAATAATACGTAACACATTATGAACCGGTTTTCATAGTTTTTGTCAGGTTCGTCATATCTAATGCAGATGTCACACTGGTTCTTCTCTGGTGCTAGATGGAAGGTCATGGGTTCACCCAGATTGCCAGGTTTTTATCTTCTGGCAATACAAGTGATAACATCTAAAACCAAAATCTAAAACCTAAAAATCTCTAAACATTTACTTAGGTCTGTTGTGAATATGTACACAAAAAAGAGGAGAAACAACAAACAACTGAATTAGCAATTATTAGATGGAACCAAAAGCAATGGTTTAGGATATTTCACACTATGAATTCAGTGATATCAGCAGTCTGTAATCGTTGTCGTTGCTACACTTCTTCTTCGCCTGTTTTAATAAAGAGATGCTGTTCTCGTTCAGGAGATGTGTAATAGCGCCCCCTACCGTATAAAATGGAAAGTGGAAAATAACGTTGAGATAACAAAAGACAGAAAAAAAAATCACTCACGACTCTTGACGGAATAACTTTTAATAAGGGTTAATCTATATTTATATGCATTGATATATAATTTAATGCAGACTATGCAGTTATATTTTACATTTGATTACTATTTGTGTACCTGAAAATCTAGTTTAGACCTATATTAGCCTACATTTTGTATGTTTGTTCTTCTGTATTGATTTGTGCTGTTGCTCGTAATTTGATTATTTGTTCTTATTTTATTACGGATTGTCTTTAACAATATTTAAAATATATATTAGTTAGGCTAGTAGTTTTTGGAGTCATATTTATTAAGGTTACATGGATCAAAAACAGCAAAAACAATACTGGGCTTATTTTATTGTATTTATTACTTTTTTTGTGGTGGGGCCAGTGAAAATTTTGGCAGGGCAAGACAAAAATCCTTATATTAAAAATGAGTCCTTATAAAAAAATTGTTTTTTTTTTTATTTATTTATTTATTTATTTTTTATTGTAAACAAGAATGAAGTTACAAACAAACTACAACAATACAATAGACACGAGTACTAGACATAATATTAGAATATTATCTTGACATGAAATAACATTAACAACAGGTATAGAGGCTGAGTGTTATTGCATACAAGTTGACTATAGATATGAAATGACAGAAATTAAATGACGAGAATAAAATAAGTGACAGGACTGAAGAAACAGAAGGGGGGGGCGGGATTGTGGGGGGTTGGGAGTTGAGTACGGATGGTGGATCTGGGAATGTAGAAGTCGTGGCCTTTGGGGTTTTTTTGAACACGTGAGCTCCATGTAGAACGGAAAAGGTGACAATACTAAACAGACAAAAAATTTTTTTTTTTCTTTCTTAAAAACAACAAAATCCGAAGAAACAACTCAAGCAAAGCCTCCTTGGTTGTGTTGTAAATAGTTGTGTGATGAATAAATGTTGTTTTATATTTATTTACCAAATGTGCACTCTTGTCATTTCATCTCACTGTAGAAATGCACCAATACAAACATCTGTCTACTGCGTGCCGTGTCTGACAACACGCCCGCTCCTCGACACTAGTAGTTTCGGGAGGTCTACTCCACTACAAATGTGTTAAAACCAACAAAATATCAGCGTCTAATGATGTTAGAGTTTCCTGTTTCATGTTAGAGTTTCACAAACTAAAACTAATAAAATATCAATACGTCAATATGATGTTGGCTTGAGACGTTGGCTCAACATTAGATTTTGGTTAGTTAATACCACAACCTAAAACCAACAAAGGATCAGCGTCTAATAATGTTAGAATCTGACGTCAATATGATGTTGGCTTGAGACGTTGGCTCAACGTTAGATTTTGGTTAGTTAATACCACAACCTAAAACCAACAAAGGATCAGCGTCTAATGATGTTAGAATCTGACGTCAATATGATGTTGGCTTGAGACGTTGGCTCAACATTAGATTTTGGTTAGTTAATACCACAACCTAAAACCAACAAATGATCAACATCTAATGATGTTAGAATCTGACGTCAACATGATATTGGCCTGAGATGTTGACTCAACGTTAGATTTTGGTTAGTTAATACCACAACCTAAATCCAACAAATGATCAACATCTAATGATGTTAGAATCTGACGTCAATATGATGTTGGCTTGAGACGTTGGCTCGATGTTAGATTTTGGTTAGTTAATACCACAACCTAAATCCAACAAAGGATCTGCGTCTAATGATGTTCGAATCTGACGTCAATATGATGTTGGCTTGAGACGTTGGCTCTGTTGGATTTTGGTTATTTTACAACAACTAAATATCAACATCAGCTGACGTTGGTATTGGACGTCAAATTAACGTTGGCATTAGACGTTGAGCTAACATTGAATTTTGGTCACCTGACGTCACAACCAAAATGTAACCAAATATCAATGTCTTATGACGTTGTGTGCCTGCTGGGTTCAGGATTATTTGATGAATAGAAAGTAGAAATAGAAGTGGAATATAAATCTTTTGTAACATTTTTACTGTCACTTTTGATCAATTTAACGCGTCCTTGCTGAGTAAAAGTATTATTCTTTACTTAAACAAAAATCATACTGACCCCAAACTTTTGAATGCTAGTTTATGATTATTTATATTATGTGATGTATTTATTTATTTATTTAAAGTGGCTTGTTACTTATCTGTTGCATTTTTAAGACATGCCATTTAAACATTATAGCTTGCCAAATTAAAAAATGTGCTTTCCAGTTTTGTGTACAATATGAATCATACAGAGTCAGTGAACAGACTGTGGGCGGACTGAGGATATGCCATTGGACAGTGGACTGAGGGTTACACCGATCTGGTTTTTTATCCAAGAACAGCTTTTAACATAACAAAACAATGCTGTTGTTTGTTTGTTTGTTTCTAGTATGAATTGTTCTTTTCTTTATGGAACAGTGTAGAATAAATTTTTTGATTGAGGTCTGGACTGATCCAAATCTGAAGGAAAAAAAATTCTGGCTGAGGAACACAGAGGAAGCAAAACACACCACCGTGTACTGGAGCTTTGTAGACCTATGTGTTACAGGAGCCAATTCTTTTTTTTATTGTTGGCATGCTGGAATGCATTGCTGTTACAAGGTATTACAATTATTTCTATAGCGTTCAAAAAAACACAATATTTGAAGAGGGTCAAGAAGCAGAAGCCTTTGAGAGACATGTTTTTTGTGTGTCTTTTTACTAATATTCTAATCAGCTAAAAGTCTGACTTTGAAACATTTAATGAGTTCTGCGACTGCTGTCCCCAAGGGACAAATGAAATGACTTACAAGGAAAGGTTGACATTGCGCTGCAAAGAATTCTGGATAACAACAGACTACGAGATGGATCTGCCATGATAAAAAGCTCCTTACGGTGAAGTTTTTAATTTCCTTTATATTTTATATTTGCTTCTCTGGAGCAATTAAGCACTTGAGGACCTCTGGCTGCATGTGAACTCTTTCCTTGTTAGATTCCTAATTAAATTATGTGTTTGCAGTATCAGCCACTAGGTATCTGATGTTGTTAGAGCTGGAACACTCAGTCTAGCACACTTTGCATTCACTGGTAGACTTTTTGTTGCTTTTTGTAGCTTGGTCATCTACCTTAATAATTAATTTGCATACAGAACGGGCAAAAGGGGACTCTTTTTTGAGGAGGGCTACTGTTATTGAAATACTTCAAAGAAAGACGGTATCATTTGATAAATGCATTTATGCATGTCACTAATGAGATCTTGCTTTAATTGGCAACATGTTTTCTGGGTGGAAACAAAAAGAAAGTCTTATAGGAACAACCAGTGCTGCACATTAAATATTATGTGTCAAAGTAATGGGTACTTTTAAATGAATAGGAATAAACATAAACAGGATTTGGAATAAACAGAACAACATTGTCCAATGGTGTGGATGCTAATAGTTATCGTCATAGTTATCTTTATAGTTATCGTTTATATGTTTTTTTCCCGGAAATGTATACATCACATTATGTACACATGTACACATCACATTATGTCCACATGTACACATCACATTATGTACACGTATTCCTCATTTAAAGGGACTGTTTATCCCAACATTTCCTGGCTAATCCAAACTTGGCAGTGAATGGCAGCCCAGAATTTGAAGCCCAAAAAAGTGCATCCATCCATCATAAACGTACTCCACACGGTTCTGGGGGGTTAATAAAGGCCTTCTGAAGCGAATCAATGTGTTTAAAAAAAATCCATATTTAAGATGGTATAAAGTTAAATATCCAGCTTCCACCAGCCCTCTTTCCGTTTTCAACCCCTGGAGCAGTGTGGAGTATATTTATGATGGATGTATGCACTTTTTTTGCTTCATATTTGGGATCCCATTCACTGCCATTTTAAAATTTGGATTAACCAGGACATTTTTTTATATAACTCAGATATTATGGGCGTCGTAACCATTGTATGGGACAAGACCCACCCACTTTTTAAGACCAAGGATTCTGGACCCACTCACTTTTACCGTCTCTAATTCAGCGCATGTCTGTTCACCTACCCCTAACCAATAAACACTTTATTATTAATCACACGTTAGATGCTTTATTTCCACTTTTCTAATATTTTCTTCATTTTTATTGAAGATAAATACCTTTCCGATCTGATGTGTGATGGAAAAAGGGAGTAGAGCGAGTTCGGCAAAAGTCGGATTCGAACCTCGGATCGATTTGTGTCAAAACTTTCTGCCATGCATCTTACCCCTACACTGTTGTCACAGTAAATTATTTAATGTCTTCCGTAATTGTGTCTGTCCCAACCAGACGTTTAGTAAACAAGATGGGATATTTGTACTAAATGTAAATGGCATCTACTCCAGTAAAAAAAATTCTAGGTCAGGGCCCACTCACATTGTTTCTGCTTCCGACGCCCATGTCCGATTGTGTTATGTATTATGTCATATACACCTATGATGGCTTGAGGGTGAATAAATCATGGGGTAATTTTTGGTTGAACTATCCCTTTAAATAATTCTCAGCCAAGGCATATGCAAAATAAAGGGGGCAAGGCCTGGTTTAGTTTCTTTAGTAGTGTGTTGTCGCCATGTCCAAGATACGTTGTTTTTCACCCCGGATCTAACACAGTTATGGTAAGGGGCGTGGCATTTCCGAGACCTGTTTGAAGCAGTTCACACTGATTCAATCACAACACACTGATTCAGCTGTCCAATCAGAGCACATTGTGCTTTTCAGAAGGAGGGGCTTCATAGAGACATGCTACTGACAGATAGGGAAGAGAGGTGCTACGACAATAGCTATGTTTCCATCCACCTATTTTTATGTGTGTATGTGTATAAAAATGTGCTCAATTGAGTCTGATAAACTTTTTGTCCGTTAAGAAAACATGCGCATAAACTATGATGGAAACACATTTACCCAATAAATTCCTTGATGCGCATCAAAAAAAGTCATGTGACTTTGCGATGGGATGGCATAAATGGACTAACCAGCAGACCAATCTGCACAGAATCTGAAATGCTGTTTTGGTTGTTCTGAAATGCCTGAGCAAAGTCGTTGTCAAAGTGGCTCAGCATAATTACATTCCAGAACTCTGAAAGCAAGATAGCTTGATTTGCGTTTCTGCTGTGCTCTCTCAGGCACAAGTAATTTATTATATACAATGTTATTATATTCAATTGCTTATCCTACTGCAGCAACTTCCATTTTGCTTAGTGATGTTTAGCGCCAGTTTATCAGGAAATGGCGATGTTGTTCTCTTCTGCTCACTGGATGGAAACGGTGCTTTAGTCACAAAGGTTTTATGCGATATTCCAATTTTGCGCATAAATTACATTCACAACTTTGGATGGAAACATAGCTAATGTAAAATATGTGAAAAATAAGGTGTTTTTTGAACATTCAAGCATGGAAATCTTTACCAGTAGGCTAGACCTCAAAAACAAAATCAAGACTTTGTAAAAGGGCATAATAGGCCCTAAAAATTCACTTTTCTTTCATGATTTCTTGCAGGATGCTCTTTTTCACTGATTATGGGAATACAGCCAAACTGGAGCGCTGCAATATGGATGGCACTAACAGAACACGACTTGTGGATTATAAGGTTGAGCGGCCGACTGCGGTGGCTTTGGACCTGGTGAAGAAATTGGTGTACTGGGCAGACGCATATCTGGATTACATTGAGATGGTGGATTACAACGGCAAAAACAGACACACTATCATCCAGGGATATCAAGTGAGTTATTTTTGATAAAAAATTTTTTGACTCTGTGATGTATTTTACAGCCTTATACACAACCATTCAAAAGTTTGGGGTTGGTAAGACTTTTTTATGCTTTAAAAGAAGTTTTCTATTTTAATATATTTTCAAATATAATTTATTAACGTGATCCTTCAGAAATCATTCTAATATTCTGATTTGGTGTTAAAGAAACATTTCTTACTATTATAAATGTTAAAAACAGTTGTGCTGTTAATATGTTTGTGGAAATCATGATACATTCTTTTCAGGGTTCAGAGCATATCAAAACTTCTAAAGGGCCCCAAAACAGCTCAGACTTCTAGGGGTTAATGAATAGAAATTTAACATTTATTTGAAAATATAAATCTTTTGTAACATTACAAGTGCCTTTAATTTCTTCTCCAAAAAAAAATTACTGACCTTGAACTTTTAAATTAAAATTGCAATTAAAAATAGCATTTTAATAAATGTCGTTCTAATTAATAAAGTATTCATTTCTCAGACGGTTGTACACAGATTGATTTCAGGTATTAATTGATTGTGGCAAACAGCAGCTACTGTATATGTGTGGCTTGATCTGCGTTTTATTTTCTCAAGCTAGTTTTAGCATTAATTAGTCTAAATGAACACATGGCTACAGAAGAAGATTCACCATTTGAATATTTTACCTGAAGTGCACTTATGAGGACGGTAATTATAGATCATTATTATTCAAAAGTAGACCCCAGCTAAACAACCCAAAGATCTTCTCGCTGTCGGAAAGTGTAAAAGGCCACAGCAGCAGATTATCCTATGCAGGCAGGTGTGGGTGCACTTGGTTTAATGGTGCTCTTGAATGCGAGCCACAACGTATTGGTTAGAGGTTGCTAACATATTCATTTTCAATCGCAAATTAAGGCGAGAATCTGCACAGCCTGGAAAATGTATCTAACACCATTGTTTTTCAAAGAGGTTCCTTATTATGTGATGACACCTTTTTATTTAGTCACCCTTCCAGATGAACCCTTATTTTTATTTAAAGCATGGCTTGTTCAAATGTTACTCACACTCCACTGTGGCCAGCTGTATTCAGTGATATACTGTACATTACATTAAAATGCAAAACATTAGATTTGATATAAAGTGGCCCCCAAAGTGTTTAGACACTTAAACCACACATTGATTAGATAAAGTGCCATTTATTTTAAAGAAAGATAGCTCTAGCAAACTTTCAAGCAAAAATTTTTTTTTAATTATTTAAAGGGGTGGTGAAACAATTTTCAGTCAATCTCATGTCAATCTTGAGTACCTATAGAGTACAACCCCAAATCAGAAAAAGTTGGGACAGTATGGAAAACGCAAATAAATAAAAAAAGAAGTGATTTCTAAATTTACTTTGACTTGAATTTCATTGCAGACAATATGAACACAAAATATTTCATGTTTTGTCTGGTCAACTTCATGTCATTTGTTAATATGCATCCTTTCCTGTCATTCAGACCTGCTACACATTTCAAAAAAAGTTGGGACAGGAGCAATTTAGGGCTAGTAATGAGGTAAAATGGTTAAATAATGATGTGATTTGAAACAGTTGATGTCAACAGGTGATTGTAATTATGATTTGGTACAAAAGCAGCATCCAAGAAAGGTCTAATCCTTTAGGAGCAAAGATGGGCAGAGGATCGCCAGTTTGCCAACAAATACGTGAGAAAATTATTGAAATGTTTAAAAACAATGTTCCTCAAAGAAAGATAGGAAGAGATTTGGATATTTCACATTCAACAGTGCATAACATAATTAAAAGATTCAAGGAATCTGGAGGAATTTCAGTGCGTAAAGGACAAGGGCGCAAGCCTAAGCTAAACAACTGTGATCTCCGATCCCTCAGGCGGCACTGCATCAAGAATCGTCATTCATCTATAAGCGATATCACCACATGGGCTCAGGAATACTTTGGCAAACCTTTGTCAAGTACCACAATACGTAGTTACATCCACAAATGCCAGTTAAAACTGTACTGTGCCAAAAGGAAGCCCTATGTTAACAGTGTCCAGAAGCGCAGTCGACTTCTCTGGGCTCGGAGGCATCTGGGATGGACCATCACACAGTGGAATCGTGTACTGTGGTCAGATGAATCAGTATTTGAGGTATTTTTTGGGAGGAATGGACGCCGTGTGCTCCGGACCAAAGAAGAAAAGGATCATCCAGACTGTTACCAGCAACAAGTCCAAAAGCCAGGGTCTGTCATGGTATGGGGTTGTGTCAGTGCCCTTGGCAAAGGTAACTTGCACTTCTGTGAAGGCACCATTAATGCTGAAAAGTACATAGAGATTTTGGAGCATAATATGCTGCCTTCAAGAAGACATCTTTTCCAGGGACGTCCATGCATATTTCAACAAGACAATGCAAAACCACATTCTGCACACATTACAAAGTCCTGGCTGCGGAGGAAGAGGGTACGGGTACTTGACTGGCCTGCCTGCAGTCCCGACCTGTCTCCAATAGAGAATGTGTGGCGCATTTTGAAGCGCAAAATGCGACAACGAAGACCCCGTACTGTTGCCCACCTTAAGACTTGTTTGCAGGAAGAATGGGACAAAATTACACCTGAAACACTTCATCACTTGGTGTCTTCAGTCCCTAAACATCTTTTAAGAGTTGTGAAAAGGAATGGCAACATTACAAAGTGGTAAATGCTTTACTGTCCCAACTTTTTTTGAAATGTGTTGCAGGTCTGAATGACAGGAAAGGATGCATATTTACAAATGACATGAAGTTGACCAGACAAAACATGAAATATTTTGTGTTCATATTGTCTGCAATGAAATACAAGTCAAAGTAAATTTATAAATCACTTCTTTTTTTTTTTTTGCGTTTTCCATACTGTCCCAACTTTTTCTGATTTGGGGTTGTAGTATTGCATCCTTCATGTCTCCGAAAAGTCTTTAGTTTTATTATATTTATAAAATAAAGATACACTGTACCGAGTCGCGCGCAGCTATTGCGTTGAGAGCGTCTGAAAGATGTGACATCCTTAAACGTGGAAAAAACCTTATCCTAAATAAACCATTGAGATCAATCAGATCTAGAGGCTGAAATTAAACAGGAGAAGCAGCAACGACAACTATAAACCATTGTCGCCGAAATTCAGGGAACAAACAAAAACACTTGCACAACTCCGTTGCTGCTCCGGAAAAACAAACTCCATCCACTGTCCCATTAATGCTGGGTTCTGTGGGAAGCTGTGCAGGGTTGTCTTGCCCTGACAACCAAAAACACACATCTTTGGGGACATTGTTGATTTCGTGAAGTCTTGTGACTGCAGTGCGCAGCCGATGACTTCCCTAAAGCCGTGCAGAGCGCGTTAATGGGCAAGCGTTTGCTCTCTCTCTCTAGTCGCGTGTGCACCCTTCCTGGAGAAGAGCCCGTACGGCCCGTACAAGGACATTTCGCCCTAGCTGACGTCAGATAGACCCATACTCGAAAAAAACGGAAGTAACCGGAAGGAGTATTTTTGGCACAGAAATACTCCATCAAACGTCCAACTTTTTTTTGTGAAACTTTGTCCATGTTTAGCATGGGAATCCAAGTCTTTAACAGTGTAAAAAACTCAGTATGCATGAAACACCGTTTCACCCCCCCCCCTTAAAATTAGGTAGTGAATTTTCACCTCTAAACATTTCACCTAATAATAAGACATGTTTCTTGAGCACCAAATTATCATATTTGAATGATTTCTGAAGGATCGTGTTACACTCAAGACTGGACTCCAGAAAATTTTAAACATTAAAATTGAGTATATCTGTTTTTACTGCATTTTTGATCAAATAGTGTATTTATAGTGTATTTTTCGAGATTACTGGCTGATTTTGGGAATGGAACGAACAAAACTCCATTAGCCACTCTAAAGATATTTGTGTGTATTATGACCCGGCCCGCAGGGACACGACGTGATCCACCAATCAGAGAGGTTCCCGAATCGCAATAGATTTTTATTTATTTATTCAAGTTAATGGAGAATATTTTTCCAAGGGTGCTCGGCCATTCTTGTGGGAGCTCCAGCCTCTGAGCACCCACGGGATCGGATATATAATGTGATGGACATCTGTGAGAACTGACTTACACCCACTAAAGTTGATGTCAAAAAAGACCAGTTAATTAAAAGTAATTACAATCATTTTGAACTTTAAGTGTGCTTTAAGTGTCCAAGTATGGTTGTATGAATGACTATAAACAAGAATAGCATTATGAGCCACTATATTGTGCCAGAAGTCTTACCTTCTGCAGTAAAGGAAAGCGAGGATAAATGATCTCCCTGTAGGTTTAGGTGAAGCACAATGCACATTTTAATGTGCATGTATTTGTTGGCAGGGTTCGGTAGTCCCTGCTCCTGTCACATAGACATAGTTTGTAGAGATAGCATGTAGGCTAGAATCACTGCACAGAATCGGGCTGTCCCCAGAGAAACATATGCACTCTAGTTGACCCTGCATGAACTGCCTGAATGCATATCAACATGATTCAGTTCACCTTCAGCTTATCTGAAAATCTGCACCCTTTATTCAGTAATACAGATTGTGGGTGTTGCCAGGTGAAATTAAGTCTAATAACAGCTTTAACTAATGGCTCATTTGATTGTTGAAACAAAGGGAAATATCAAGGACTGTATCTGTGCTTTTCTGCTTTTCGTTGCAAGGTAATATTTACCTTCTCAGCGTTCTAATCAACCTGAAATATTCAATGCTCCTGTTTCTAGGTGGCCCACCTGCATGGATTAGCTGTCTTTGAGGACTACTTGTATGCAACTCGCTCTGAACCCTCCAGTGGAGAAGTGGTAGACATCTTACGGATAAATCGCTTTAATGTCACAGACCCGGAGACGCTAACCAGCATAGGAAATGCAAAAACGATACGGGTTTACCACAAGCTCAGTCAACCAAAAGGTAAAGTATGAGTTAAGCTGGTTTCAATTGCTTGCCTTCTAACAACATGTCTATTGTTATTATCTGTTCCTGTTCTGCATTATACACATCACTGAACAAAAACATGGTTTTTGTTTTAGTTTCTAATTGGGAACATATAATAATTGTATAATATACAAGATATTAAGATATTAATAATAATAATAATAATTTTTTTATTTAATGTAAATTTTTTTATATTATTATTTTTCTATATTTAAAACATATAAAATAATTCAAATACATATTGTATTTTTAATACAATAAAAACTATTTCAACATTATATGTAACATACAGCTCTGGAAAAAAATAAGAGACCACTTATCATTGAGAAATATATCTGAATTTTTTCCAGAGCTGTATGTGAATATGCTAATTGCGTATGTGACACCAGTGTCCTCTCTTCAGTCAAGGGCCATGCGTGTGAAGTTGACCCTTATGGTAAACCAGGAGGATGCTCGCACATCTGCCTTCTCAGCGGGAGCTACAAATCCCGGAGCTGCCGCTGTCGTACCGGATTCAGCCTGGGAAATGATGGAAAGTCCTGCAAAAGTCAGTCCGCTTTAGCTCACAGCCTTTCTTTTGTTCTTTGTTGCTGTTCTAAAGTGTTTTTCTGAAATAATAAGATTAATAATAATAATTAGGGCTGTCAGTTTGTCATTTAACCTTGTAAGACCTGATACATGATGTAATTGTATGAACAATCTTTTATTTATTTATTTTGTTAAATGCAAATTTTGAACCTTAAACAAAATCTAAAAAAAGGTTTATGATTGAAGCTCTGTGGTTTCCATTGTGGCTTTGAAAACATATAATACAATAAGGGTGTAACAGTACACGTATTCGCACCGAACCGTTTCAGTACAGGGCTCTTGGTTCGGCGCAAGCTTGCCCGAACGGTTTTGAATACAATCTTTAACAGTTAACTGTTGGCTTGTTTTTAAGCGCGGAAAAATACTTCAATCCTAGATCCCACATGAACATATTATGTATTCAGTCCATTTTATCACAAATTCAAACTATAAATGCCGCTTTGACGCTCTTTAAAGTGACGGGACTAATCACTGCATAGGCGTGTCAGCTAGCGGCGGCGGCACGTGTGTGTTTTCTCTTCCTAAAGAATAAACATGTATTAATATCTTAAGGTATTTTGTGGATACATTAACACTTACTGAAACATATCATATGTTGTGTAATCGCTCAATCAGTGTTTCAACCGCGGAAAGACGTCAATATTAAAACAGCTTTACCTCAGAAGTCATTCAGTGTCCACTAGAGAAATGAACTCTTTCACTAAATATATGCACTATATTAGCCTATATTAATTCTATTTAACCTGTTACTGATGTCTGGATTATTTAATGTGTGTTTTAAATCTGTCATGAAAATGACAGCCAGCCATTGTGTATAAATGATTAGCTATATTTCAACAACGAATTGGAGAAAAAACTATTTTATTATTAGATTTAGAAGTTAATGCAAAAACTGCCTTATGTAAAGTTTATGTTTGCACATAATGTGTTATTTGAGTGTTGATTATTATATCTAAAAATAAATAGCAATTGAATTTAGGCAAATAGTTTGGGCTCTGTTGTTAACCTTTAATATTATAGTAATGTGCAAGTAAGGGCTCCCTATACAGTTTACAGCATTATCTTTAAGAAACTATTATAATTGAATTAATTTAAGGACAGACAATTTTTTTTTTCAGTAAACCACTGTTTAATAAAAATAAATAAAAAGCAATTTTGTAAAACTGCTGTACCGAACCGTGACTTCAAAACCGAGGTACGTACCGAACCGTCGGTTTTGTGTACCGTTACACCTCTATAATACAATGATTATTGAGAGGCTTACAAATAAACGTTCAAAAGCTTTATAAAAAGTTTATAAAAATCAGTAAAAATTTCACTGCAAAAAGACACACGTATCACAACCTGAAATTGGAAATTTTTTGATTGATGCTAAAAGGCCTTTTACTTGCTAAAAATTTATAAAGTATCAATTAGACAACAGAATGCGTGTTGTAGCAAAGAGCAGGTTTTTCAGCAGTGCAATTATATAAATTCCATAATTCCTTATCATGTAATTACTTTTTTTTATTGATTGACAGCCTGAATAAAAGCCTGATTGCCAACAAAGTGAAAAAGAAAAAAAAGTACTCAATAATGTTATGACACCTAACGTCACGGCCTCCTGGCGGAATTGTGATGGAATCTGTTTTTCTTTTTTTATTTTTTATTCTCGTCAGCTATCTAGAGCTGGAAATTGAAATGTGTGTGTTGTTACACTATTAAGCGGGAAGATTGAGCGGTTCTGCATTTCGCCAGTCTTGGCACTGACTCGGATTGACAGAGATGGAGATGAACTTTTAAGAAGATTGGCTCACATGGTTGTGATGTTATTTTATTGACTGTCTATAGAATGATTCATTACCACCATTACTGCCATTTCCACTCTGTTCCCCTATATGAAGATCCTTCCGATCAATGGACGTTTTACTTAGTTGACAATGAAAGCTATGGGTCAATTAATGACGATCCTGAGTTAAGCATGAAGTGACTGCAATAATGAACCAAGCTTTGTGTTCTAAGATGTTTCTGATTTATACCACCACCCGGATGTTCTTCTTCCTCCCTCTTTCCATCAGATGAGAAGCTATGCTAAATGACTGTGGCTGCCTTCATCCAATAGTCCCTGTGTTGTTTGATATATAGGTCTCAAAGCGCTTAATTGTCTTCATGGTAGTGGAGCTCTTCCACTCAGAATGATAAATTGAAGTGATACTTGTGTGGTCTCTCCCACACTGGTTTGTTCCTATGAGGAAGGCGGTTGATGTCCTTCTCTTTCCCCAGAATACTCTTCCTTTCCCATCGCCCTACCGCATTACAGACAGACTGGGCCGACCCTTTGTGTTATGCCCACTGTGACTGGAGGTTAATTTATTTAAGCTTGTTACAAGCCCATGGGTAACCTCAGCTTCTGTCTTGCTCCTGTGTTAATCTGACAACAGGAGATTTATTGTTTAAACAGAGTCCCAGTGAACAAAAATATCATTGCTGGAGCTTGTCAAATGAATCCTCTCAATCAAGATAATTTTTGCATGGGGATGTTAAGTGGGGCTGATTGCTCCTTTCATTGCTGTAACTTAACACGTCTGCATGTGCTAGTATTGGGAGTTGTAGATCTTCACGCAACTGATTTTTTATTTGCTCTCAAACTTAACAATTATACACAACCGGTCAAACATTTGTAATTATTACGATTTGTTTTAATGTTTTCTCTTTTAGAATGTTTCTCTTCTCAAAAATGCAGTAAAAACAGTAATATTGTGAAATATTATTACAATTTCTAATTTAATATATTTAAAAATGTAATTTATTCCTGTGTTAGCAAAGTTATATTTTCAACAGTCATTAATCCAGTCTTCGGTGTCACATGATCCTTCAGAAATCATTCTAATATGCTGTTTTGGTGCTCAACTATTATCACTTATTATTAGTTCTCAAATATGAATAATGGTTCTTATTATTATCAATGTTGAAAACACTTTATTATTTTTTTTAGACGTGAAACACTGCCATTCAAAAGGGTGGGGTAAGTACGTTTTGTTTTTTTTGTTTTTTAAGAAAGAAATTTATACTTTTATTCAGAAAGGATGCATTAAATGTATCAAAAGTGGCAGTAAAAGCGTTTTTTTTTTTTTACTTCTATTCGTCAAATAATGTATCATGGTTTAAGACATGGTTTTCAACATTGATAACCATACGAACCATTATTAATATTTGAGTACCAATAATAATTTATAATATAACTGAGCAGCAAAAAAAAAAAAAAAGATGAAGGGACAAACTCTTAAATACTCCAATCTTTTGACCGGTATAAATATGTCATAAAAGGGTAACACTTTCTATCTGTCTTCGCAGAACCCAAGAATGATCTTTTCCTCTTCTATGGAAAGGGACGACCTGGGATAATCCGTGGTCTGGATATAAATGTGAAGTCGAGCAATGAGCACATGGTTCCTATTGAGGACTTGGTGAATCCAAGAGCTTTAGACTATCATGCTGAAACCGGAAACATTTACTTTGCTGATACTACAAGTTTTTTGATAGGACGGCAGAAAGTTGATGGAAGCAGTCGGGAAACCATTCTCAAAGATGGTAATTATTGTGATCATTTTTGCACTTCTTCTTTTTTTTCATACTATTGGTGTTTTCAGTTTGTAAAGTTGCTACATTTTCTAACACAAAGACCCTACTAGCCTGACAAGCCAGACCCACATCAAGATGTTGGGTCCTGGAACGCACCATTGGCAGGGCTCAATCCGAAGGGCGGGATAAACGGTTGTCTTTCAAATTCCCGCTGCACGCAATAGGGTAGCGCTACAACCAACCAGAGCAACGAAGAAGGTGAAGCGGAGCTAGTTGATAGATTAAACTTTCGCCGTATCCGGTCGGCAAAACTCTGAACACATCTTCCTTTCTTAAGAACGAGTTCAGTGCCGTTCTTTGTTCTTTTCTCAAAGAGAAGCTTAACTCCAAGTCTTTCAAGAGTCACGGCCAAAGCCGATTCGAAAGACAGCTGTTCGCCAGCTTCTTTGTTTACAAGTAGCACACGGAACCGCCACAACTCTGCCGTCATTATGTTAAGCCCGCCCACCGACTCTATACACGATGTGATTGGCCTGACCAGAGTTTGGTTTTTCCAGCTCGCAAGCCAACGGAGAGTTGCTAGATGACCCTGGCTGCAAATTAGATTACCTATTTACACCTGGAATTACTTGAATTGAATTAATGTAATGAATGAATCATTTAAAGAATTGTGTGTGCTTTTACAGATCTTGATAATGTGGAGGGTATTTCAGTGGATTGGATTGGGAATAACCTGTACTGGACCAACGATGGCTACAGAAAAACAATCAGCGTGGCCAGGCTAGAACCGGCATCTAAAACCAGGAAGACTCTTTTGGAAGGAGACATGTCTCACCCTAGAGCCATAGTGGTGGATCCTCTCAATAGGTAAAGTAAAAAGAAGAACCGTAACACACAATCACACACCTAAATATGGATTATGTATCATACAGTGACTTGAATGGTTAAAAATACACAATGACTTGTGATTTGGATAGAAGCATTTGTTATGTTGTAATCTTTCCATTTATGTATCTAGCATGCATAAGGATGCTATTTAAATTCTGAATGAAATGTGATCATAATTTGCATGTCTTTGCTGATAACCAGTTAATGGCCCACACTATAAAATATTAATTATTATTGTAGTCAGTAAGATTTAAAAATCGTGCTTTCATTCAGCAAGATGCGTTAAATTGATCAAAGGTGACTGTTACTTTTAAAATTATGTTTTTTTTTTTCTCAAATAGCTATTTATATTTCAAATAAGGCAATTTTAAATATTGTTAAATTCAAACACTGAAAATTAGAACATTGAAAGACACTAAGAGCTAAACCTTAAACAAAAAATAATGAAATGTCCAATTTCGGCCAATACATATCCAATAAAGACTGATACTGATAAAAAGAAGCAGTATTGACTCATAACCGATATGGTGCCAAAATATCAGGCATCCCTAAGCTTGTTCTTTGTTTTATGGATATGATCATATACCTTGTATTAACTGAAAAATCCGGTTGAAATATGCCTGGAAATGACTCCAACATTTACAATCTGTGATGAAATGCTGATCTCTACCCACTTCCCACCTGCCCTGAAGGAACAGTCCTCATTCCAGTTTATTTACTAACATTTGTTTACACTGCATGGCTTCAGAGGCGATTGCAATTGTACATAGAGTAGTGAAGCATGCACGCGCGTGTTTGTGTGCGTGCATGTGTACCAGTAAGCTGACATGGCACGGTCAGTAAAAAAGGTGAGTTTGATGGCGCAGAGCCAATCTCATTATCGCCCTCCCTGGGTGTGAGAGTAACTCATGAATCCTGAGGAGGTGCAGCCAGCCAAGGCAGAAGAAGCGAGATACTGCAATAAGGAAACATCCACTCTCGGCCCTCTCAGATCCAATCACACAACCTGATCACTCTCTTTTTATCTGATTAAAAAGTACTCAAGTACCCAAATACTGATTGGTCGATGGCCATCAGATCTTTTGGGCCAATCTTATGGGGTATCTTAAGGGGGCTTTAAGTACTTTTTAATTACTTTATTTTTAAATCTCGGTAAATAACGGCTTATTTAAAAGTGTGCTCTTATCATTAAGTAATTAATACACGTTGGAATAGATTTTTGCCATCTTTAGTGAACCCAAGAGGTGTTGATTACTGAATCATTTGAAGAGAGGGAAAGCAAATGCAGAATAGTTTCATTATTTCCAGACACAATGGGTTCATTAGCTCAGAGCCATAATTATATTCATTGCTCAGACCTCACGCTTGTACAATTTATGCGACTCTCTCTCGCATTTAATGAAGCTAATGTATCTTGAATGGCAGTGCTAACAATAAAATAAGCAATGGGCAATGACAGGAAGCTAGAAACTGTTCCTTTGTGAGTTTGTCAACAGATACTCACAAATAGCGCACGTTTGCACGAGTAACATGTAAAACCGGCAACTTATCTCCCAGTCCCCACAGCATGTCATTCCCGATGGGATAACTTCAGTGGTGTGGAAGCGATTAAAATCTGCATTAAAAGCATCGTCTGCTGAACTGCCAGCTTAGAGGATGTCACGCAGACTGCATGACTTCAGTTAGAGTGGAAAGCTAAAGCTCAGACAGGAAATGAGAAGCGCGCCTCTTCTAAGGTGCCATTGATGTGTCCTGTTTTGACAGGCAGTAAAAAAAAAGACAGAGTAAAAAGACGATGGAGGATGATGGAAATTTAGAGGAGATGTACATTTTTGACCTCTCCAACAGGGCATCAGAGTATAGAGCACATTAACTTTGAACGCTGGCTAAAATAGAGTGATTCATGAGTACATCATAGTTCAAAGCAAAGATATTTTTGTGGGTATTTTTTGAGAGCAGTGAGTGAGTGAGACAACTTATCACATTTATGATAAGTTAAGAGATAACAAAGATATTAGACTCATCAAATTTTATCGTTTCACATTTTAACAATTTATTCATTATTAGATTACTATACAAAATTATTAGAATGATAATATATAATGAATGATTAAAAAAAAATATATATATATAATTTAATTTGACCAGTCCAATATTCTTCATTGTAAATGTAAAATTGGATTTTGTGTTAACTGTTTACTCAAAATGTATTACTTAAATATCTTAATTATGACTGAACAGAATCCAAATACTTTATTTTAAATCTATTTAGCCTTTATTTTCAATAATCTCATGTACAATTTTGATAAAACAAATGCAGCCTTCCTGGGCATAACATTTATTTCAAAAACATGAAAAAAATCCAACTTTTGGAGTGCAGAGTGAACAGATTTATGATAAGTTAATAGATAACTGAAAGTGTTCTAACTTAGCAGTCAAATTTGAGAATTTGATATTTAAAAATTAAGATTTATTAAATTATTATTAAAAATATTAGAATAATTTAAGAGGATATAAATATTTCAAAATATGATTACGTAATGTATTGATGTAATATCTATTATTTTAATATGCATTCTTCAAATTACATGTAAAATTTGGTTTAAAGATTTTTTTGTGAAATATTTGGTAACACTTTAATTTAGGGTTCAATTACTATTAACCAGTTGCTTATTATCATGGATATTACTAGGATATTGACTGTTTATTAGTGCTTATAAAGCACATATTAATGGCTTATTCTGCATGGCCATATTGTACATCCCTTAATCCTACCCAATACCTAAACGTAACAACTACTAACTATTAATAAGTTGTAATTAGGAGTTTATTGAGGCAAATTTGCAGTTAAAAGATAGTTAATAGTGAGAATTGGACCCTAAACTAAAGTATGACCAAATGTTTTACTTAAATATCTTAATTATGACTGAATGGAATCAATACGTTAGCCTTTATTTTAATCGTAGCCTACAATTTTGACTGTGCTGTTCTGACCCACCTGTATGGGCTTATTTATAGTAATGGGGTTAGGGACCGTCATTAGGGGTTGGCCATCTATCAGGTGAGCAGGTGGCATGTTGATCTTTGTCTGGTCTGCTGGATGGGCTTCCCCCCTGAAATAACACCCGTCTGTCCTGATTTCTTTATCTCTCGCCACCATACAGAATACATCTCTTTGTTGATGCCACAAGCAGCCTGTGATAACATGATAAGAATGAACTTGCCCACCTCAGTAACTCTTTTCTTTCTTTTAGTATCTCTGGTTCTGTCATTTGGACTTTTACGATTTACGTCTCTGTCTCTCCGTTTTTTGTGTGTGTTTTTTTTACTATCTGTGCTCACTTCATTGCTGTCCTATATTCCCGGGAGCAGACTTTCTAAACTGTGGTATTTTTAGCAGGTCAAAACTGATTTTGTAAACTCCTACCAGTTCATAGTGCATAAACTCCACAGTGTAATGAAGTCCTTATAGTCCCAGCTTGATGCTCCAGTTTAAAGGATTAATGAAGCCTTCAGTGTCTCTTTCTATTTCTCTCGCTCTTTCACTTCCTCCCCTATTTTTCTTTCTTCCTCTCACTCTCTGGCCGTTAACTATTTCACATACTTTACGCTATCATTCAAAACTTCAAATATATTTCCACAAAATGTATTATGGTTTCCAGCACAACTGTTTTCAACTGAGATAATAATACGAAATAGTTCTTGAGCAGCAAATCATCATATTAGAAGTTTTAAAATCCTTATCAAAAATTAATAGAAAATAAACATGGTCGTATTATATTTAAATTGACCACCTAAAAATGATACTATATTACACAATAAATATTACATATCACATTTTGTGAAGGTTAAAGACCTCTTTCACTGACCATTAGTTGAAAAAAAAAAGTTTTTTCAGAGCCTCAGGCCCTGTTTTGTACTATACTTGTGGAAAATGCCATGTAATCTTTGCTCATTTTGGTTAGACCCTGCATGTTGTAACATTCGGAACAATGCAGGATGAGACTTGGAGCATGCTGTTTGCCTTCTTAATAATTCATGGGGTCACGTAGCCAACACACTGGGACAGCGAGCGCTTGATTCGCCCTCTATCCAATTCTGTTTTATGTGGTGCACATGAAGCAATGCTTCTATCATTGATGAGACAGAAAAGCTTACGTTGACCGCTGAGTAGTACTCAGAAGCAACAAATCCCTTAAGCACACTTACTAGGGAAAGGATCATGTCGGAACGTTGACCCAATCACTTTTCAAATATCACTAACCCATTGAGAGTAACAGTTCATGTTGGCACAGGATATCCACAACTAGGAAAAGGAAATAAATGAGAAAATGAGGGGACCAACCAGAGGGATGTCTTGGATGGTGGCCTTGTTTTCTAGACTCTCACTGTGTTTGTCCTTGGTGTCACTTTATCTTGTTGGTTAACAGATTTATCTCCAGATCAAAATGATTTCCCTTAGGTGTGGGATGCTGACTTTTCTTAAACATATTTTGTTTATGTTCAGTTTTTTTTTGACTTGGAGGCAATTTGTTTCAATCTGTTTCAGCTGTGCACGTCCTGTCTTAGTGAATAAGTTGTGATTGATATTCATGCCAGCTTCAAAAGTAAAAACAAGAGCTTTTTTCATGGATTACACTGACTGTGTTTTGGTTTTTGTTGCAGTTGGATGTACTGGACGGATTGGGAAGAGGATGAGGTGAACGACAGCATTGGGAGAATAGAAAAAGCCTGGATGGATGGAACCAACAGGAAAATATTTGTCACATCTAACATGCTGTGGCCCAATGGACTCACTCTGGACCATGGTGCCAGTACCATGTACTGGTGTGATGCCTATTATGATCACATTGAGAGAATCTACCTCAATGGAACTGGGAGAATGGTGAGTGAAATGTTGCTTTATAGCTGGAATCTTAATGAATTTCTTTTTCGTTAATTTTTCCAGACTTCTTACTATTTAAATATTAAATGTGACAATTGTTAACAAATTAGACGAGAGTTAGCATTTAGCTCAGGTCCCCTTGAAAAGTATTTCCTGTTTTGTTCTACAACATACACAGTTTAGGCATAACATTATGACCACTGACAGGTGAAGTGAATAACACAGATTTTCTCTTCATCACGGCACCTGTTAGTGGGTGGGATATATTAGGCAGCAAGAGAACATTTTGTCCTCAAAGTTGATGAATCACGTTTTCTTTTACATCACGTGTATGGCTGGGTGCATGTGCGTCGCTTACATGGGGAACACATGGCACCAGGATGCACTATGGGAAGAAGGCAAGCCGGCGGAGGCAGTGTGACGCTTTGGGCAATGTTCTGCTGGGAAACCTTGGGTCCTGCCATCCATGTGGATGTTACTTTGACACATACTACCTAAGCATTGCATTGCAAACCATGTACATTCTTTCATGGGAAAGGTATTCCCTAGTGGTTGTGGCCTCTTTCAGCAGGATAATGCGCCCTGCCACAAAGCAAAAATGGTTCAGGAAAGGTTGTAGGAGCACAACAACGAGTTGAGGTGTTGACTTAGCCTCCAAATTCCTCAGATCTCAATCCAGTCGAGCATCTGTGGGATGTGCTGAACAAACAAGTCCGATGCATCTGCTGCTAACATCTTGGTGCCAGATACCACAGCACACCTTCAGGAGTCTAGTGGAGTCCATGCCTCGACGGGTCAGGGCTGTTTTGGCACCAAAAGGGGGACCAACACAATATTCATAATGTTATGCCTGATCAGTGTATATTATCAACAGTCATACCTCAAATGTGAACTTTGTTTCTAATAAGTTGCTAATAAGGACTGCAACTTCAATTCTGAAGGACTACAACTTATTTTTTAAAGCACACAGTTTTAAAATCTACATTTGAGGTCTGATATTTGCATAGTTTATGTTGCTGCACAGAATGGGAAATTCTCTTCAAGTAATGTTGACCACAGACTTTACTTTACTTAGATCGAAAACCACTTTGTAAAAACCCATTAGAAATTCCTGTGGGAACCCATGGCAAATTAGACTTCTGGATAGGCCTGCGAATTGATGTAATGACTGAAGAGCTCTATTATTGAGACAAACTTTGACAGAATAAACAAGCTATAAAATGTATGATGAATGCATAGCTTGGATAATTTGGTCTTACAAGAATGAATTTAATGTGAAATGAAAGTGCTGGTTGAGAGTTTTCTGGCATACTGTATCTTTGAAGCATTGAAACATTGTTGAGTTCTCTCTTTAAACTTTTCATCTGTTCCAGTTCATCCATCAAGCCATTTAGATATTAAAGAGAAAAAAAAAGGTTAATACTCTACTGCCGTTGTCACAACGGTACATGCTAATATATATTTTCTTGCTATTTGCTGTAGGTTGTGTACAGTGGCAGGGAACTCAATCACCCGTTTGGGATTGCACAGTACCAAAATTCCATCTTCTGGACAGAGTACATGAACGCCTCAATCTTCCAGCTGGATCTGGTCTCTGGTGAAGTCAATCTGCTGAGAAGTGAAAGACCCCCTCTGTTTGGGCTCAGAGTTTATGATGCACAAAGCCAGCTGGGTAAAGTCACTTTAACTCTAAAAGAAAAGTTCAAGATTACAGAATGACACAATTTTCATCTTCTTTTATTTTAATGAGTAATGGTCGGGATTTCTTTTTCTTTTTTAATTCATACAGTTACATTGGAGTTTAAATTGAATTGGCCACAACACAGACAAATTTGATTTGTAGTGACAGGAAGATGAATTCACTGTATTGAAATTCCAAGAAATTTAATTTTGTTTGTTGGCAGAGCAGGTAACTTCAACTTTTTAAGGTATCTGTCTTGTAAGCCTGATTCATGCTGATTCGATTTAGAAGACTTTGGAGTATATATAGCATTCTAGGAAATTAATAGTTTTTCCACAATGGCAAAAAAAGTTAATTTATTATGAAAGTTAATAGCGTTACTGTTCAAAAGTTTGGGCTCAGTAAGATTTTTTTTTTATAGTAAGGATGCATTAAATTGATTAAATGTTATAGAGAATTAAAATTATACAAAGATTCAAAATAATTCAAATACATTTTAAATAAATGCTGTTGTTTTGAATTTTCTATTCATGAAAGAATCTTATTAGGGGTGAGCGATATGACCAAAATTTTATATCACGGAATGAGTAATTTTATTTCTCTAACGATATGTATCATCAGCAGCCATATCACCCTGTAGCCCAAGACTGTTTTCCCACTGAAGCTAAGCAGGGTTGAGACTGGTTAGTACCTGGACGGGAGACCTCCTGGGAAAACTAGGTAGCTGCTGGTAGAGGTGTTAGTGAGACCAGCAGGGGGTGCTCACCCAGTGGTCTGTGTGAGTCCTAACACCCCAGTATAGTGATGGGGACGCTATACTGTCAATAAGCACCGTCCTTTGGATGTGACGTTAAACCGAGGTCCTGACTCTATGTGGTCATTAAAAATCCCAGGATGTCCTTCGGAAAAAGAGTAGAGGTGTAACCCCGGCATCCTGGCCAAATTTGCCCATTGGCTTCTGCCCATCATGGCCTCCTAATAATCCCCATATACATACAGTATATACCGATTTGCTTCATCACTCGGTGTCCCCTCCACCAATCAGCTGGTGTGTGGTGGGCGTTCTGGCGCAATATGGCTGCCGTCGCATCATCCAGGTGGATGCTACACATTGGTGGTGGTTGAGGAGACCCTCCCCTTCCATGTAAAGTGCTTTGTGTACCCAGAAAAGCGCTATATAAATGTAACAAATTATTATTATTATCATGATATAGTTATTTTTGCTTTAAATATGTTTTTTTATGATACAGTATTAAGTTTTGATACCATTGAAATTTCCTAATTCTCATCATCGATTTCAACACCACAAAAATCCAATATTAGCAAAATAATTTAAAAAGCTCTCAAGCTTTCTGAAGACAAGTAAGTCAGTGATAAAGTAAGAACAAAGAAACTAATCACAAGCAATAGAACAAAACTACAATAGAACAAAGACACAAATTAAATAAACCTACCTGAAAATATTCAAACACTAAATAAGAAATGCCAGGCATAAGAAATTGTATAACGTAATTAAATGTACAAAAATAACGCTGCATATTCTTCACTGTGTATGCGTTTAATCAAATAAATGAAGCCTTAGTGATCATAAGAGACTCCTTTCAAGTATATTACCAACCCCAAACATTCCGGGTGTTGTTCAATTCATTGCTTGGTTTAATATTACCAAATTGAAATATACACGAATTGAATACACAAAAGAATCTGGTGGAAACATTTTCACATATTACATGGGCTAATGCATTCTTTCAGAAAATTCATAATAAATTACTTCTTTTTTTTACACACAGCACAGCTATTACAGATTTTCATGGCTTTAACTTTGATTTGCAGAGACCCAACTGCAGAGCAAGAGCCGTCCTGTTGAGTGGGTGGGTTTAATCTGGTGAAGTGGGGGCTAAAGCTCTGTTTAGAATGTTTAACTTTGTGTAGATGTCTGAG
Source organism: Gobio gobio (assembly GCF_949357685.1). Taxonomy (NCBI): domain Eukaryota; kingdom Metazoa; phylum Chordata; class Actinopteri; order Cypriniformes; family Gobionidae; genus Gobio; species Gobio gobio. The sequence continues at coordinate 41,785,534 of NC_137103.1, forward strand.
GCAAGGAGGGTTGATTACTGTCATCCTCCCTCTTAAGTGCCAGTCACAACACGTAGAGGGAGGGACGCTACTCAGCGGGGCCCTCTCGCACGCAGACAAGCAGCACAGAGAACACAGGAGTGTGTTCGGCTCCCGCATGTTTCATCTCTTACTTACCTGAGGGTGGTGCATTTTTAGGGGAGCAGACAGTGTGGCGGATGTCAGAGAGACTCACTCTTTTGAGAAAGATGACGAAGGCAGCTGGGACCAGCAGACTCATTTCATGATTTAAATATTCTCATGTTGACATCCAACTTACAACGCTCTTAACACCAAGATTTGTGACGGATGAGGGTGAAGGAGTCACGTATGCATTTCTTACCCCAAAAATACGTTTTTTTTTTACAGTCTACATCCTCAGCAGAAGACAAATTTCCTCAAAGCGCCTGTCAGGAAAAAGATTAATTGTGTTTCCGCTCTTTGGAATACCACAGATTGGCCATTACAAAGCAGTTTTTATCTCATTGGTTCAGGCAATGCCTTTCAACCCCTCTCTAAATGAAACCGTATTATTGTCCCCATGCCTCAACTTAATAAGTGACAGTTTTCTCACAAAACTGTTTTTCTCCACTCCTCCCCTTTCGTAGGTGTCATTGCCCACACAACGAATTATGTCTGTGAAAGGAAAAGAGTGTCAAATGGCTCTCTTCTCCAATGTTTCCCATAATTTACTTGACGTGTGATTAAAAATAATGCCCCCGTGTAACACCAGCATCCCAGAAGAGCAGGAAATTGGTTCTGAGTGGGCAGTGAAGAAGAACTTTATGTTCTCTGTTTCAAGGAGAGACATTGCTAAAAGCCATAAAGGGATGAACACATAAACAGCTGTCCTGCCAGTGGGGAAGAAGATTTGTAGATTTCTGTTGTTTAGTCCTATGTTTGTTTTTTAGGTGACAATGCCTGCCGGGTGAATTATGGGGGTTGTGGTACCCTCTGTTTGGCCGTCCCGGGAGGTCGGGTGTGCGCATGTGCCGACAACCAGCACCTGGACAAGAACAATGTCACATGCTCTGGTAGGCTTTAAATATATATATATATATATATATATATATATATATATATATATATATATATATATATATATATATATATATATATATATATATATATATATATATATATATATATATATATATATATGTATATATATATATATATATGTATATGTATATATATATATATATATATATATATATATATATGTATATATATATATATATATATATATATATATATATATATATATATATATATATTATATATATATATATATATATATATATATATATATATATATATATATATATATATATATATATATATATATATATATATATATATATATATATTATTCCCTTAGAAAAACAAAAAACATGACAAAAAGTCTGTGGAGGACTAGGACAAGCATTTAAATAAAGAAATCCATTACTAATGTATTGATTGTTGTATATAAAGTTATTTATTTCACTAATGTTTAAAAAATATAGATAAATGTAAAAATCCTCTAAATGTCAATTAAAGGTGGGGTAAGTCCTTTCTGGTAACTGATGTTGATATTTCAAATCACCAAAACAAACACGCCCCTATTTTGATAGCTCCGCCCCACACATATGTAACCCAGGCAACAACTATGGCGGAATCTGCTGTGCCAGCCGGCCGAGGGTATGATGCCATCAATAAGTGAAAGCAAACATATATTAGGAGTTTATTGTCTTACTTTTCGGACACACTGCGAGCTGACGCTTGAAACAGACAGTGGTTTAACGTTATAGGATGTGGAAATTAATGGGTCTTTATCATCACTGAAGTGAATGACGATACGATTGAAAATGGACAAACAAGCGAACATGACACACGAGCATATTCAAGCAAAAACCAGCATATATTAGTTATGTGAAACAAAACAAAACCAATGTTACTCGCCTATCGAGAAGAAATAAAGCAACCTCGGAGTCCGATTGCATTAATTGCTTCATTATTTTTCAAGCAGCCCTCCTTAGTCCCATAGTCACCAGTCACTCAATTACAGACAATCTTAAGATTATGTTGCTTTATTTTTTAAAAAATCTTCTATTTGTCATGTTGCAATGCTGTAATAAAGAGACAAGTAACACGCTTGACTTATTTGAAAAAGTAACACGAGTATAATCTGACCCTCAGACGCCACATCACCCCAATAAATTGTTTGACAATATATTCCTTGAAGTTCTTCCCCTATAATTCAGTTTTGCGTTTGTGTTGTTTTTTTTTCTCCCGAAGACTCTGCAGGTCAAGAGGAGCCCCAGCGGTGCAGAAATGATGAGTTTCAGTGTAGGAACTGGCGCTGCATACGAGCCAATTGGATTTGTGATGGAGATGATGACTGTTTAGATGGGAGTGATGAGGAGGCTCACATATGCTGTATGTACCTTGTTTTCTTCCTCCCTGACTGGGACGTATAATCCCTGTTGTGCCTGCTTAACTGAACCATCAAACCTCTGTGGCCTCAAGCTGTGTCATTTAGCATGCAACGAGTGTCATATGTGTCTGTGATGTATCACTCAATACAGAAATTTTCATTCTTTACAGGTATCACAGGTGTCATCCATTTTATACCGACCTAGTAAAAATATGGATTTTTTTTTTCCTAAAATCCTCACTCAGAGAGAAGCCTCAAAGTGATACGAAAAATATGAAAGAAGCCAAGGCGTAGTGTATACAGTGGTCCAATATACAGTATATGCAAAAAAAAAAAAATCATTCACGATATCCCAAATTGGCCAGTCAAAATCCACAATTCGAGAAAACTATATAATAATTATATGTATATGGTACTAAATTATATATTCTATCTTGAATTGCATTGGATAAAAGCATCTACATAAATGTAAAAGTGAACAAGCAGGCTGTCTGCGTATTGGTTGATAATTAATAAGTTGCTAATTGACATCTCAAGGATGTCTGCAATATCAACGGCAGTATCAAAATGTTCTCCCACGCACTGCATCCCGCTGCACAATCTGCTCATGAGCTAATCGATAAGATAAGCACCATGTTAAAACGTTGTGGGCTGAGTCATTTTTCACTATGAGAAATACTTTAACGTGATGTTCTGCCAGAATTATCAGAATTGCAAAATCAATTTTCTGCTCTGCTGGGATGTCCTATAGTTTAATACGCCTGAAACTTTACTGCCTGATCCCACTTGAATCCGGTTTTCCATTTCATCTGTTACTCATTGTCTGTTGGGTATGCGTTGAGTATCCAGGGTTGTGAGTAATGGTAGGTTCTATTATTAAATAGAGCAAATAGTAGAGGAAAACACAGGCAGCACTTTAAATAAACTCAAACGCCTGAGGGCAAATGCATATTTTTCAGATAAATGTGAAGCTAGCTCAGGAGAATAGATGAATAGTACAATGAAAAGTGCTGTGTCAAAACAAAAGTAGAGTATTATGCATATGAACTCACTTATATGGAGAGTGGGCTGTCAGCGGTATAACAAAACATGTCAAACCAACCCCCCCTCCCATACAAAAAAAACCCAACAATAACAAATATGTCAAGTGCAAATTGTTTGTTACGTTCTTAGATACGATGTGTACTTTTTTGAGCAAAACATTTCCTAGTTTGACATGATTTTTTTGCTTCCATTGTGCCTTCCAGCTAACCACAGTTGCCCGATTGACCAGTTCAAGTGTCCCAATAACCGCTGCATACCCAAAAGGTGGCTTTGTGATGGAACCAATGACTGTGGAGATAATGAAGATGAGTCTAATAAAACATGCTCAGGTAGACTCTACTCCCTCATACATATTAAACAGATTAATCTACCAATATCTGCCAGTCATACCATTGAGTCATTCTACAATTAGTGTGGATATGAAACGTATTAATCACACATTAAACTTACTGTGCTCTATGAATTATTTTTACATAATTTCTCACTTCAGGGTCACACTAAATAACTGTTGAAACTAAAAACAAGCATTATCTTAATATCACTTTTATTAGTATGTGTTATCAATTAACATCATATGATATAAATATATATATATATATATATATATATATATATATATATATATATATATATATATATATATATATATATATATATATATATATATATATATAATAATTTTTTTTTTTGGGAGTATGTGTATGAACTTTTCTTTTTTCCCCCTCATTCCATCCCTCAAAATTCCTCAATTATCAAAACTGTTTTTGCTACTTTTAACAAAACTACTTCTTTCAATTGGAAAATGTTCTTGTCAGCTTCATGAAGAAGTGACATGCATAGATTCTTGTTTTAGTAGGCTTTCAAAATTAAAATAGCAACGTAAAGATTAAGTTTAAGATCATACTTTCAGGTTACAGTTAAAAATGTTTTAAAGCATTTCAGTTTTTGTTTGCCATTGTGAAGTGTGTGACAGCCTCAGCCTCTAATTGTATAGTGATTTACCATTTTGAAATGCTGCCTTATTTATTCCATTGCTGATTCTCATTTTGAGCTACCTTCTCAGGTACTATAATGAGGCAATGAGCATTGACTTTCTTATGGGAGATTGATAATCAATAAGCATGGATGTGCAGCGAAGTGAACTCCCCCCAACCCCCCCAACCTCCTGTTTTCTAACTAGAGTAACACCTGGCCTGTTTCCAGAAGTTAACACTCTTTCTATACTTTAAGTGCTGTAAGATCAATGGAAGGGAAGAACAGATGTGATAAATGCTGTCAACAGTCTGACATCCCTCTGATAAAGCCGGAGACGGCTCAGGCCTTTGTTGACTTGGCAGAAGCTGTTAGAGCAAAGCGATGTGGAACACCAGTGATTATACTGAATCAGTGAGGAGCTGAAATTGACAGCAGATGTTAAAGCGATTTAATATTTCATGATTCGAGATGATCTGAAGCAAAGAATTGCTTGAATTGGCTGTAAAATAGTCTCTGGCGTATCAATGAAATTTTGATCAGTAAGCTCTGAATTAAAAGATTGCCTTTTGGTGGGACTAATTCCTGGAGTCACACATCAGACTAAACCAGCTTAAAGAAATTACCCTTAGACTTAAATTGATTATCTCGTACGTGTGTGTTTAAGCTCTGTCCGCTATGATTAGAAATCAAGAACTGGTGCAAGATTGATTTTGCTTTGCTTTAATTTTCTTTTTTTTCCCCCAAGAATTGAATTTATTATTATTGTTCTATTGAAACAATCTGTTCTCTAACTATTTTCTAAACTTTTTTTGCTCAAAATTGCTCAAAATTGCTCAAATAATGTTTAATGGAATTATTAAGTGGAATAACATCACTATATTCTTTGCAATTTGCATCCCAGGTGGCCACTGTTAAAAACTGTTAAATGTCATGAATAATCAGATTATCTTGTTCCCTTTATCGTTTTGTCTTTAGCCCAGCCATGTCGGGCTGGTCAGTTCACCTGTGGTAATGGTCGCTGTGTACCAGAAGCATGGCGCTGCGATCAAGATGATGATTGTGGAGACATGTCAGACGAGTCCACGTCCTGTGGTGAGTCACCGTCCTGCTAGCTAATTGGCTTGGCAAATTTCACTGTGGTATAACTGGTGGATCTGTGAGCGCTGTCATTATCAACCTGCCTGTCTCTCTCTTCCCTTTTCCAGCAACACAATGCCACTGCTTGTGCCAAATCTGACCCTTTTAAATGCATCTCTGCCAACAAACCAAAAGGAATAAGGCCATAACAAAAACCAAAATGTTTGTTTGTGGACAGGTTTCTACATAGTCAGTTTGGCTCTCATATCACTGGTAACACTTGCCTGAGCATTGCCTCTAAAGGTATATCTCTGCAGCCCACTCTTATGTTACTCCACCACCAATAGCTATAGTGTTCAGCACTGAGTACAATGTCAACCATGTATATTCTTTCAGCCCCCGAGTCTGTGCTTTTAGAAGCAGAAAGGAAATGGTAATTAAACTTATATGCAAGAGCTTTTAAGAGTGTGGCGGTAATACAAATCAGAAATTCTCTGATGTTAAAAGCTCACCATAACTACATCCCAGACCCTGAAAGCAGAGAAAGGAAATGACACTGGGTTTTAAGAGGAAATGACCCAGGAAAGTTACCACTGTGAACTCCCACTGTGAAATGACTATTCGGAGCATAAATTCTATAAGACAGGTAGCCCTTTGAGTAGTCTCTTCTTACACAAGCATTTCTTTGAAAGGAGGCACAGAGTCAGAGCAAACCCTCTTTTACTGTTAAAAATCGAAATCATGCATCGCGAATCATGCAGTAAAATCAATTTACTGGTATTTGTGCCATTATATACCACCCAAACAAACGCTATTTCGCATTGGTCATGATGGAAATAATCTGGCTGTGTCTGTGTTCTTTAATTTGCGCTTTGTCAGTAGATCATGCGCAGATTCAGTGCTTTTTTTGGAATTGCGCTCTCATGCTAATTTCCCCTGTTTAGTAAATCTGGTCCTAAGTTTATTTCAGTGTTAAAGGTGATGGGTGTAATTTTAATTTTGTTTGTCTTTTTATTAAGCCAGAAAGTAATCTGACTAAACTAAACCAATTTAAAATGTTTTTTTTTCTTTTACATGTCAGTCTCATAACATTTCTAGCTCTCTGTTGGTGCACATCATGTTTTCTGTTGACTATGCACAAAAATCAACATTAAAGCATGTGATGCATTTCCCTAGGGTCCATATACATTTATATGTACATTTAAAAGGTCTATGTAAATGCATCTTTTTACGGTATCATGGTCTCATCATATATCACTTCTCCTTCCTGTCAGTTTTACTCCCTCAAGAGCTAAATTTAAATTCTGACTCCTGTGCCGGTTTTTCTATCATGCCATGCAGGAAATGTAACTTTCTGGATTTCTGTCACCAAATGCTGCAAATTGCTCAAAGTGCCATTGTCTTGGTTACCTCTGCTGTGTCTTAGACTGCCTCAGTACACTCTTGCACAAACACTCCCTGTGTAAGCAGTAATTAGAGTGCATGCCTGACTTCATTTAATCGTAATCAAGCTGGGCCGAAAGACGTGGAGCATCACTGGCTCCCACAACTGCACTGCGCACAACACACCTAAAACACAGTGACGCTCAGCTTGCTGTGTGCTAATTGCCATTCTGAAAGCATTTTGAAGCCTTCAAAACATGTTTTGCCTTCGTACAATATTGGTATTCCAGTGTAGCTGTGGCATTTTCGTATTAGCTATCACATCCATAAAAAACAGGAATAGTTCATAGTTTGAAGCTCATGTCATTCTGTCTTTGAGTTGTATTGATTTTTTTTTTAATGTAAAAAAAAAATCTGAACTTCTCTTTTCCCTGCATTGGAAGTGGATAGTTAAAACTGCCAAACATTTTAGGTTTCACAAAGGTACAGTAATAATACCAGGTTAGATGATACAGGGGTGTGTAAATGATGATGTTTTCATTTTGGGGTAAAACTGACCTGTAAACAAGATCCATAGTCATTTATTATGGATCTTTAGTATTTTATTTTTTCTTCAAAATTACAAAAAAATTGTATGCTGATATGGAGTCTTTTAGACAATGATGTGTCTTAAAGCTACACTGTGTAACTTTTTTAGTTTATTCTTAGCTAAAGACACTTAGTTCTTTCAAAAATATATGTGCTCATTAATGTATATTTACTTCTTTCAAGTAATAAAGTATTCTCGTAAGTTTATAATATGCCATTGAAAATACATACGGGTAAGGGGTTCGAATGCGGGTCGCCATGTTGCCCCTCCATCTTGAAAGTACATTAGCCAAAGAGGGACATACCCGTAAATTCAAGCTTCGCCTTTTGCGTTTTAACACTCGATGGCACCTTGTCGAATGTGGACGAGGTCGAACTGGAAGCCATGTTAATCTTGGACTAAATCGGCCACCGTAGGAGTTAAAACGAAATCGGAATTGAGAGGAAGAGAAACGGCTCGGGTTATGTATAGGTGCAAGCTATAGACAGCTGTACAGATCTCCTGTGCAGACTTCACTAAATATACATTATAAGAGCTCTGACCGGCAGAGCAGGTGAAGTCTCCCTTCTTCCGCCGTCACGTGAGGCGGAGGATGAAATGCCTGAAGAACCAAAGGCCTGACCACGCTTGATGGCACCTTGGGCACATAACCGGCCCTAGGGTGTAAGATGGCCTTCACTTCGCCAGGGGCAAACTCCAGGCAAGTCGGCGTAAGCGCCAAGGCCTGAAGGTCCCCCACTCTCCTCAGAGAAGTGATGGCTAAGAGAAAGGCCATCTTAAGGGTCAAGCTCTTTGGGTCTGCTGACTCTAGCGGCTCGAAGGGGGCCTCAGCCAATCCTTCGAGAACCACTGCCAGATCCCAGGTTGGGACTCTGGAACGAGCCGCAGGCCTCATCCTCCGAGCCCCACGGAGGAACCATACAACCAACTGGTGCCTACCCAAAGGCCCATCACCCAAAGGCGTGTGGAAAGCCCCAATGGCAGCCACGTACACCTTGAGTGTGGACGGGGTAAGCCCTGCAGAGAAGCGATCTTGGAGGAACTCCAGCACTGAAGCCACTGGGCAGTTAACTGGGTCCACCTCACGCTCCCTGCACCAAGTGGAAAATACATTCCACTTGAGGCTGTACAGTCTCCTCGTATACGGAGCGCTGGAACTGAGTAAGGTCTCTATCACCTCTGCCGATAGGCCAGCCTCTAGGTACCCGGCCCCCTCAGGGGCCAGACCCAAAGGTTCCAGATCTCCGGGCGGGGGTAAAATATCGTACCCACCGCCTGAGATAGGAGATCCCTTCTCAGAGGAATCTCCCACGGCTGACCTGCTAGCAGAGCTATGATATTCGAGAACCAAACTCGAGTCGGCCAACGGGGTGCTACCAGATGTAGGCTGACCCCCTGTCGCCGGACCCTTCCAGGACTCCCGGGAGCAGAGCAATCGGGGAAATGCGTACAGACGCAGCCTCGGCCACGTCTGAACCAGCGGGGCTGGATGCGTGAGGGAAAAACCACAGTGGACAGTGGGACGTCTCTCGAGACGCAAACAGGTCCACTTCCACTGGGCTGAACCTCTCGCACATGGCCTCCACCACCTCTGGGTGGAGTCGCCACTCCCCGGGCCTCAGCCCCTGCCTCGACAGGATGTCTGCTCCCTGATTTTGGACCCCCGGGACATACATTGCCCTGATGGACAACAGTTTCCCTTGGGACCACAGGAGGATGTGATGCGCCAGTCTGCATAGAGGGCGCGACCTCAACCCCCCTGATGCCGTGCCCCAACCAGTGAGGGAGGCGTCTGTTGAAACGGATTCCTGGCAACAGGACGCTCCCAACACTGGCACCTGGGACAGAAACCAAGGTTTCTTCCATATGACTAGGGAACGAAGGCCACTGCGCATTACCCTGATCATACAGAAAGGATTTCCCCCCAAGGAAAGCCACCTGGTTTACTTCCGTATCAGGACATGGTGGCCGCGGAGGTCCGGGAAAAAGCTCCTCAGAGCTTTGTAGACCGCCAGCATTTCCAGGCAATAGATGTGCCAGGAGAAATGCCGGGTCTCCCACAGACCTCTCGCAAGCGGCCGCCATGACCACGTCCCAGCCAGTGAGGGAGGCGTCTGTTGAAACGGATTCCCGGCAACAGGACGCTCCCAACACTGGCCCCTGGGACAGAAACCAAGGTTTCTTCCATATGACTAGGGAACGAAGGCCACTGCGCGTTACCCTGATCATACAGAATGGATTTCCCCTCAAGGAAAGCCACCTGGTTTACTTCCGTATCAGGACATGGTGGCCGCGGAGGTCCGGGAAAAAGCTCCTCAGAGCTTTGTAGACCACCAGCATTTCCAGGCAGTAGATGTGCCAGGAGAAATGCCGGGTCTCCCAAGGACCTCGCAAAGCGGCCGCCATGACCACGTCCCAGCCAGTGAGGGAGGCGTCTGTTGAAACGGATTCCCAGCAACAGGACGCTCCCAACACTGGCCCTTGGGACAGAAACCAAGGTTTCTTCCACATGACTAGGGAACGAAGGCATCTGCACGTTACCCTGATCATACAGAATGGTTTTCCCCTCGAGGAAAACTCCTTGATTCCCAGCCACCACTGTAAGGGTCTCATGCAGCAGGCCAAGAGATATTCTGTTGGACGCAGCCGCAATGAGCCCCAGTAGTCCTTAAACTGCTTCACAGTGATGCTGTGGCCTAGCTTCCTTTTAGAGACCACCGCCCGTATGGACTCGCTACGTGCGGGAGACAATTGTGCCCACAACGTAGAGAATCCCATATGACTCCCAGGAACACAGTTCTCTGAGAAGGCGTCAACACGCTACTGCGTGTAGAGTCTCAAAGGGCTAGGCCGCCTGGAAGAACCCGATATTGGTACGCTTTGCCCCTCGGAAGGCATGACCATGCGCCGAGATAATCTACTAAGGGAACCAGCCTCTCGAGGCTGGCCTCGGGTGTCAACCGAAACTCATTCCCAACCCCCTGAAGCGGCTAACCGGCAGGGAGCAGTTGAGAACGATTTTCGGTGGGCGCACACGTTCGCTGCCCAGTCGCAAGTCCTATTGGAGGCGACGAAGGCAGCGTGCGTGCGCGGGAAATCAGTGAGGCACGAAGCGTCTTTGACGGCGGGAACACAGCACTGATTTCCCAAGAGCTCCTGGGGGAAAACGACCTCGGTCGCTCCTACCCGGGAGAGGGGGCTGGCCAGCAGGGGCCTCATCTAAGGGAGCAACTCGACAGGGCCGCAACACTAGGGCGGACACTGCGATTAGCCCTTGCCTAAACCTGATGTGTCCCGCAGGCCACAATGCGGCGAGAACGACATCAATTTCAGGAGTGCTCCATCTTAGATGAATATCTAGTTCACAAGTTAAACACGCTTGGGTGACAGAATTAAAGTATCCAACTTATCAAAGTCGGATAAGATGACACTCAATTCCTCGGAATTAAATGCCATCATAATCACCAAACCCGTGCCACCTGATCTGAATGACAGGCTGAATAAAAATACATCTAACTCCTCAAAGTCAGATAATATTTTAATTTAATTCCTCAGAATTAAATGCAGCCACAATAAGGTGAAACAAAGTCTGAATGATAGGTTGAGTATCTAACTTCTCAAAGTCAGATTATATTTTATTTAATTCCTCAGAATTAAATGTAGCCGTAATCATCAGACGACACTGTTATTTGTATTCATATGGACTCATAAACCCCGCGTTGCCTCAGCAACGTGGTTCAAGCCGTCATAATACAATTGGCTTTCATCCCTCGAGAAAAAAGCCAAACAGTATTGACAATACGGTGAAACATGGTCTGAATGACGGGCTGAATATCTAACTCCTCAGAGTCAGCTCATATTTCATTTAAATCCTCCATCATCATGATTTAAATGCAGCCATCATCAGACGATACTGTTTTATTGTACTATACGGACTCGAAACCCACACGTTGCCTCAGCAACGTGGCTCAAGCCGTTAAACCAACCAGTATCTCATGCACACCGATCGCGTGTGTCCACTTTAATTGCATATATAAGGAGTGCTTATGACTTTGACTGCCTCGATGCTGAGCACGTCTAATTCCTCCGAATCAGACCGCTGAAGCATCGGGTCCTCCGCCCCGGGGGAAGAAGCCGCAGCGCGGGCTTCCACACGGGGAAGGAGAACATCTGAACTGTCAGACAAAGACTGGGAAGATACCTCAGCAGTCCCAAGTCCCGCTGACAGTCCATCCGTAAGCACCGCCTCGGCGGATGCGGGACCGATCCACAGGGCTCACGAGGCTGGCCGGTCTCATCGAACACGGCCAGTCGAGAGCGGAGCAGCCTGAGTGTCAGCTTTCATATAATGCTCGTAAGCGGCTCCCTCAAGAGCCGCCCGAGTATGCTGAACACCCAGACACTGCACACACAGCAGGTGTGCATCCGAGCCCAACATGTAACGGGGACAAGGATGCACACACTGCTTAAACTCTCTCACTTTTCAGTCGCCATTTCACACACACTTTCACTTTTTGACAAACAACAATAAATAGACAGACAGTTTCACAGAGAGTGCTATGCTGAAGAGCGATAACTGCCGTTACTATGCACAGGCTCCCCTTATGTAGCTTCCGGGTATGCCGTCATGGCTACGTCATGACGCAACACCAATCAGGATTGGCATGATTTCATTCAGACTTCAGATACGCTGTTGCTTAGGGAGTGTCCCCAAATTCGTCGTTCCGATGCAGTGCGAGTTCCCTCGAAAGGGAACTAATATTCACTGGATGGTCATATACCTTTTAACTGCTAGATGGGGGAAAATATCACACAGTGTAGCTTTAATATACATTTTAATATTTTTGAAGCCCCTTTTCTGAATTTTAGTGTTGGTGTAGTTTCTGGAATTTGTCTTTTTTAAGGAAGATTAGTAATAATAACTCTTGATGAATACATGGGATCACGGATGGGGTCTTGTTTCAAAGTTGTGAAAATGATACTACTATAAATGTAAATATAAAAAAAAACATTTTAATTTAATGTAGACATTTTTGCTTCTGTTTTATTTAATAGACAACAATAGTGGCTTGTTGAAGTCCTATCTTGGAGATAGGATTGCATTATAATCTAAGAGATGTGAACTTGAACTGCCACTGTCTACTGCACAGATTTGTATAAGTGATCCCCCCCCCACCCCCACCCCCTTCAAATCAGATTTCACTGGGCAGAGTTATTACCCCTGCAGTCTCACTTCTTGTTGTTGAACCTGATCTATTGTGAAAACTGGATGTTGAAAGTAGTAATTGCCAAAATCAGGGGACTGGAACACTCTGTTGTGAAATTTAGAAGTGGGATTTACTGCTGTCAACAATAACAGCAGCATGTTCTGGGAATAAATGTTCAAATAAAACTTTTTTTTCTCTCTTTTATTTGTTGACTCAACTGTAATCTTGACTTGTAACAGTCTTCTAGATTAGCAGCACTTCCAATGATGTGCTTTCCAATGACGTCTAAGAGTTCTTATTTGTGCTGGCAAAGGTTTTATTTGTGAGGGAAAAAACAATTCCCTAAAAGTAATTTTCTCTGGGAAGCCCTTGGGATCTGTTATTTCTGAAATCTCACGTGTTCTGTTTACTGCTGTTCATGTTTTAGAGATGTCACCCAGTGAAGCAGAATTGCATCTAAAGACCGTGAATGATGCCTACACACATTTCAAGCAATTTTGGCTTAATTTAGTATTAATGTTATTATATTATGGCCATCATTTGATGACTGTTTAATTGTTCTGTAATGAAGCAACATCAATATGCTTAATTTCAAAGTGTCCTAAGCACAAATGTAATGCATTTTGTTTTTAGATTGACTCTTAAACACACACACACGTTGGATTTCCATGTTTTATGGGGACATTATTGATGTTTGCAGCACAAGATTTGACCAGAAGGGTAAAAACGAGAGAGAGAGAGAGAGAGAGAGAGAGAGAGAGAGAGATGATATTACCCCTTCGTTGCTGAGAAATATAATGTAGCGATTCAGTAGCAAAGCTATTTTATTAATAAAAGTCGCGTGGCAGCATTAATAACTGTGCTCCTGAATGCTTCTGTATACACATTGTGATCTCTGTGTGTGAGTGGTGTGTGTGTGTGTGTGTGTGTGTGTGTGTGTGTGTGTGTGTGTGTGTGTGTGTGTGTGTGTGTGTGTGTGTGTGTGTGTGTGTGTGTGTGTGTGTGTGTGTGTGTGTGTGTGTGTGTGTGTGTGTGTGTGTGTGTGTGTGTGTGTGTGTGTGTGTGTGTGTGCATGCTTCAATGAAAGCAGCGAATTAATATAATGGTGATTAAACTGAATGGAACTACCTGTGCATTAAACCGTTTTAATGCACACCTTCCAGCCAATCAGAATTGAGTATTCAGACAGACCGTGGTATACATATAAATAAATTAGAGAGATTCTGGTAGAGCATCATAAAATAATTTCTTCTTAGCATTTTCAACTATATGTAAATGTACAGTATGAACTGCAATCTATTCTGTGTCATTTAGTCCATTCAATCCGTGAGTCAGAAGTTATTACCGTTGTGCCTATTAGTACAGCACTTAAGCCTAGGATTCTCTAAGGGAACTATCCATGTTCATGGTGATGTTATGGAAACAAAATTATTGGTTGTGTGGGCTAATTGTGTGATTATTCATAATAATATTTTGTCTATTTATACATTTCCGTGCTAGAACATCATGTAAACTCAAGTTTAAAGACATTGATAAATGGAAAAGGACCTGTTACCAAACAAAAACCTCAAAGAAAATACACTAATAACAAATGCATCATTACACAGCCATAATTACCTTTCGTAAATTGAAAATTGTTTCATCTGTGCATATGCACATGCTACCTGGTTGACTATGTGTGGGAGTTTCTTGACTGAGCTGAGAGACACTTTAAAGAGAAGCAGATGTTGTTCCTCCACTGCGTGTCATGTCACTATTCCTACAAGCGTATGAGCTCTGATGTATTCGCGAAAAGGTATAACGCGGCACGAGCAATACTTATGTTCATAAGCTTGTGCAGATTGTATTCATCAAAAAAAGTGCTTTTTTCCATAAACTAATCTTCATCTTTAAAAAAAGAAAAATCCTTTTTCACCAAAGGCATCGTGATCCACAGGTTAATAGCAAAACCTGTGGTAATTCATAATGTTGAAACAATAACCTTTTGATATCTTTAAATCAACGCTATAGTAAAGCGCACAAACCGTGCTATCGCATCGCTGGTGTGTTATTGCTTCCTGGTGAGCTCTTATTGCCTCTGACTGTTTTCCACTGCATCTGTGAGGTCTCGTTTTCCCTTTGTTGTGATTTCTTTTCATTAACCTTAGCTAGAAAATAGCAATAATTCACTGTGGCATTTTGCATGACCTTCAGGGTTTCTTGGTTTCCACAATACTAGCACTAAACCCCCGCGGTATGACTTATGTACAACAAAAAATGCAACGCGCTGCAAGAGAATAGTTACAGGTTCAGGTTCGCCCCCAAACTTGCAAGAAACTAGGAAATTTCCTGAGGACAAAAGAGCCTCCAAATTTAATCTATTAGCATGACAGAGCAATCTGTGCCAGGACAAACTTCTTTTGCAATTTTTCAAAGCTAAAAGCTAAATGAAAAATGGGTTCTCTTCTCCAGTGTATCAAAGAGACAATGATGTATTGGATGGAGTTCAAGCGTCAGGGTTTTTGTGGTGAACGTTCCTCACACTCTTTCTCTCTGCTCACAGCGTTCCCAACCTGCGAAGCTCTCAGCCAGTTCAGCTGCGCTAATGGGAGGTGCATTAGCATGAAGTGGCATTGTGACTCAGGTAAGTGTATCCAGAAGTAAGAAAATACTTTACCATTTGCTTTACTTGCTCTTCCATTTAGTATGATGATATATTAGCCTGTATTCTTGGGAGCTGATAAAAGAAAGCCCGGCACTTTAATTCAATTAAGTCCATTGATCCTACTGTCCAGTCTTTTTTGTCACACAAGAAATGCATCACATTAATAACCATTAAATATTAACAGATTATTTTATCTGAAATATCTCCATTTCAGATCAAGGAGAGTGTAAAACACAGACCTTTATAATTTATTGCCGGTCCTCAAGGTCTGCAATACGTTTTTGCCTGAGTGCAGCGCTCGGTCATCAACAACAATAAAACCTGCTCTTTTTTTGTAACTGTTTTTCTTATTTCTTTTTCTCTCGCTCTTTTTTTTCTCTCCTTTTGTTTCTCAAATGAGATCATTCAGCCAAGGTCAGCATATGAAGGCAGTATTTCTTATTCAGGGTCAGGGCCTTCGGATACCTTGCTGATTTTTCAGTACAAAATGAGGCTTGGCGTAATTCCATGCCCTGAAGACACATGTTTGGAAAACTCCTGTGCTGTCCTGTTTTTGTCATTTCAGTTAGTATTGTGCAACAAACCATGAGGCACAACAGGGTTAAAGACCCCCTTAAGGAAAATGTGCCATTTTCTGGTACCAAAGTGTATGACTATCATAAAATCGATTTATTTTTTTATTGTATTTTGATGGAGCAACACAATTTGTGTGACAATACATGCTTTAAAAAAGACCAACCTTATACACTGCTGTTCAAAAGTACAATTATTACTCTTATAAGTATTATTTGTTTATTTTTTAAAGAAATTAATACTTTTATTCAGCTTGGAACAATTTAAATGTATCAAAAGTGACAGTGAAGACGTGTATAATGTTACAAAAGATTTCAATTTCAAACGTGTTGTTCTTTTGAACTTTCCATTCATAAAAGAATCCCGAAAAAAATGCATGGTTTCCACAAAAATATTAAGCAGCACAACTATTTTCTACATTAATATTAATTAGAATATTAGTATATTAATTAGAAAGGATCTTGTGACACTTAAGACTGGAGTAGTATAAAATTACAGGAATAAATATTAAAAAATATTAAAATATATATATTATTTTAATTGTAATAGTTTTTCCACATTATTATTATTATTATTATTATTATTATTATTATTATTATTATTATTATTATTATTATTATTATTATTATTATTATTATTATTATAAAAAATGCAGCCTTGGTGAGCATAAGAGACAACTTTCATGAACATTAAAAAAAAAAAAAAAAAAACTTTCCAACCCCAAAACCTTTAAATGGTAGTGTGTGGACAAGTTCTCTATTGCAATGAGTTTCAATGAGTCATGCATGAGAATTATGCATGACTGTACTGTATTTGTGATTATAGATGATGACTGTGGAGACAACAGTGATGAGGCAGGCTGCGTTCACTCCTGTGCAAATGGCCAGTATAAGTGCACCAGCGGCAGATGTATCCCAGACCACTGGGCCTGCGACGGGGACAATGACTGCGGGGACTTCAGTGATGAAAATGTGACTTGTGCTGGTGTTGCCCCTGGTAGGACATCACCTTTCTCTCTTTACCCACCTTATAGGGTCCTGTGGTACGTGCATTTAGGTGCTCGTGGGATGATTCCTTTAAAATCGAGCTCTGCCTGTAATATTTTTAAATGGTTGGCTAAGGTATGCATGCATGTATGTATTCATAGATATAATTTGCCTTTGAATCTTCTGTGAACAACATTTTTTTTAAGTGTATGAAGGCCCCTGCATTCTGTTCCATTCGATCATCTGCACGGCGTCTAGATTTGATTACATTAGATGAGTTGAATTGAATTCAATACAGTTGGCATTGTCATTGTGCAAAACGCAGCCAGTAAAATATAGTTAGCATCTAATCAGAAGTGCAGATAGTAATGTAGCCTATACATAAATTATAGCAAACTGCAAATGAGGTGTAAATAGTATTATTCAGCGAATTATCTGAGTGACATTACTGCTACAGACTGAAAATCATCATGTACAGCATCTGTGAACCAGATATTGCCCAATTTGCCACCGTAACCAAATGAACAATTTTACTCGGGCAGTTCCCTAGTTGCAATGTATGCCATACAAACATTTCATAGTAATCAAAGAGTGTTTAGAGAGGGATTTCCCTGTTATGTTGATTAAAAACGCATTTGTGTTCGTTTCTGTACATGAACAACTTAACCAACCTACCGAGAGTTTTCCAGAGAATCTGTTTAACATGACTAATTAGCAGACTAACAAAGAGCTGAACGATAGCGATCAAGTCAGTGTTGCTTGTAATTGCCTTGGTGCAATGTCCCTAATTTGGGGAACACAAGTTCAAAACTTTCTCTCTTTTTATACACTTGACAGATCTAATCTTATCTGAGCTCGCTAGGGAACCACCTTACAGATTTGGATCTTTTAATCTGCTGTAATTACCTCTGAAAGCTGAGGCCAAGTCCTCCAATGCTTTCGGCTCACCAGCTTGTCACAGAAATGTTGGAGCCATTCATCAAACGGGCTCCTGACAGAGGTTCTCGGCTCCTGTCCGTCTCTGAGGGTTTGTCCGGCTCATATCCTCCCAGCGCAGGGCTCAGATCACTGTATAACACATGCTCTGTCTGTATCTGTAAAGAGTATGAGACACTGGTAACTCTCAGCATTAGCCTTAAGCAAAGCAGGGGGTTTGTTATGTTACCAGCTGTCTTTATCAGGAGGCCACTTGTTTTGTTTGATGGTAGGCTGGGGATTGAGGTAGGTTTGGTGTATCAACATGTTTTTTGGAGTATGTATTTAACTCCTGTCAATAGTTAGGGTTCAGAATGAGTCAGAAACTGATAATTGAGGCAGGCTACAATAAAGAAGGCTTTTCTTTAGTGCTTGTCTTACTCTTTAAGAAATTCTCGCCCCTGTACTTTGTGTTAAGAGCGCATAGACACTTGTATTTGCCGGGGTCGGGGAGAATATTTAAATATTTATTAGTGTGAACAGAGGAAATCTTGAAGTATACTTGATACATCTTGATATCCGTTTAACGTTATCAAGGCTAACAGAAGTTGTTTGAACTGAAAGCATCTGTGAGTTTTAAAAAACGATTAAAACAACTTTTTTTTTTTACATTTCAATTTCTAATACATTATTTATTTATGGTTACATTAATGAGTCTTTTATTAATTTTAATTATTAAATATTGTTAGAAAATTGTTCTTCCATTCCCAATTGATGAGATTTCAATACAGTTTTTATTAGAAGCAGCATAAATTGAATAGTTGATATACACTTTACATCTTACAGTTAGCTGTGCATGTTTAATTCACTAAAAACTCAAAAGACTCATTAGAATAATTTGTTCAGGAATTGGACAACATTGTTGGCTATGTACAGTATGTGTTTGATTCAGTAAAAAGAACAGATTCAGAATAATTTGTTCGGGATTTGGACTACATTTGTCATGCTTTACATGTTTTATTTACTTAAAAGAACCAACTCATTTGTGCAGTGTAGGATTACATATTTAGGAATCTTATAGTCAAGTAACAATATCACCAGCTAAATGTTTAGGTTCAAGTTCCCATTCAAATTTGACAATTCTTGTTATTTAATCATAATACTTATGATTAAATATATATATATATATATATATATATATATATATATATATATATATATATATTTTTTTTTTATTTATTTTTTTATTCATGTGTCCTCATAATGTTTAATCAAAATAACTTCCACTTGCAATGACTTCTCTTCTTCAGCATGAGGGCAGGACAACCTGTCACTCACATGAGTTCACAGCAATAGCAAAGGGGTCCAATGATCCAATCAATTCCCGATGGATAAATCAAGTCCTGCCCTACATTTTTTCTCATTTGAAAATAATGTTTCACTTCTTGTTCTCCATAATGATAGAATAGGCCTACATAACAATCATATAACCCAAGGTGCCAACCCTATTGACAAAACACAGCATATGCTGGTTAGGTATATTTTGAAGCTGGTTTGAGCTGGTTTAATCTGGTCTTTAGCTGGTCATGAGCTGTTTTTTTTGCTGGTCCTAAGAAACTAGCTCCATCTACGGACCAGCATAAACCAGCTCAAACAGCTGCCATGCTTCAAAACATGCCTTACCAGCATATGCTGTTTTTTTCAAAAGGGAACTACTCAATAAAGATACACCCGAATCTCCTGGTCCGCTTCTGAGTTTCCTATAGCTGGACGTGGTGGTGTATGTTTGATTCACTTAAAATAACTGACTCATTAGTGTCATTGTTCGGAACTGGACTACACTGGTCATGCTGTAAGAGCTTAATTCACTAAAAAAAACTGACTCATTAGTGTCATTGTTTCAGGAATTGGACGGCAATGGTCATGCTGTATGTGTTTGATTCACTGAAAAGTAGCATCTCATTTGAGTCATTCAGGAATTGGAAAACCTCAGGATCAATCTGTTTTTGATTGTTTGTTTTTGTCATGTCCAGCGTTGCCTCCTGTGGAATGCAGTGGAGAGGAGTTTCACTGTCGCGCTGATGGGACCTGCATCCCCGAGCGCTGGCGCTGCGATGGGGATAAAGACTGTGAAGACGGCAGTGACGAAACCAACTGCAAGGGTGTTAAGAGAATGTGTGATCCCCAGGCAAAGTTTACCTGCAAAAGCTCAGGTAAGCCTACCAGGTGTTCCTCAGTACCAGTAAGTCTGCTATGACTTCACATTTATTTTGTACACTGACCTACTGCTATATTTCCCCCTTGTATTCAATGTAACATATGAAAACTGTTAAATTCTTTAAAGCAGTGGGTGATATTTTATACCATGATGTCATCCTTGAGCTTTTAGTTCTCTTTGCCTCTTGCAAATTGAGTCGGATGATAAATCCAGCCTGTTTTTCGTTACATGGTGCAATCCTTTGCAATGTTAGAATTCATATTTATCCGAAACAGCTGAGATGAATGGTGTAACTTGTGAGCTTGAATGATTTGTACTTCACAGTGGTGTCTAATTTGGTAGCAATGCTATTAGTCTATGTTCAGAGTTAGCTATTATGTAAAACCAAAAATGCGAGAGATGCCATTTTTTTGCCGCTAGCTTCGCCGAATGGAAAATTAAGACCTTGAGGTTTCCCAAACATTCCTCGATCTGCTTCAAACTGACAGTCCCACCCTGAAGTCGCACCTTTGGTTGAGCCAATGTTGCTGTGTTGAATTGGATGCTGAAACAAACAGAATAAAGCTTTGCTAACACTACAGAGACCGTATTTACACTTTTCAAGAAATAAACCTTTGAATATTGTAACTCACTGGCAAATTTCTTTCAGCATAATAAACTGCAGTAAAAGAATGTGTTGAATGCATTGGGGAGAGAAAATGTCACATCTCACCTCTACACAAAAAGGATTACATGCAGTGTTTCTTTTGAACATATTTTGCTGTAATTTGTATCACAATTTTTTTCTCCATTCAGACCATATAGTGAAATCAATCAACATGGGGCTTTTTGATGTAGCAGTCGCCCTAATTGTAAAAGATTGCCTTGAAAAGACATCTAGAGCCAAACCAAAGACAAAAGAGCTGAAGAATTGTTCGTTGTTTTGTTCCTATCCCCTTTGATGTGAAAAATGTGCTAAAAAGGAAAGTACACCTTTTCCGGACCACTGCACTGCAGACCGAATGCCAAATCCCATATCATTTTGACATGCTCAGAAAGAGTGTTCACCTGTTTATTTGGTCATGAAGGTAGAACACAAAGAAACTTGACTGTTTTAAGGTTTTCAGTGTTGCAAAGTGTACACGTTTGTAGTGAGTTGTAACATTTATTTTATTAAATTAAAAATTATATTTTACAAATATATTCAAATAGAAAACAGTTATTTTAAATTGTAATAGTATTTAACATTATTACTGTTTTTATTGGATTTTTTATCAAATAAATGCAGCCTTGGTGAGACTTTTTTCAAAAACATAAACTTTTGAACGGTAATGTATGTTTCATAATTAAAATGTTTAAATAAGTGTTGCAATTTTGATAAAATGAGTCTCTGAGGATTAAATAAACTGACACTTGCTAAAAGCTTCTGTTTGCATTTGACGTCACCCCAGTTTGACGTTCCGCCACCTGAAAATGTACCCAGATTTATCTTCATGCTCACCTACAAACAACAATTTAGGGCTGACAGCTTGATTTATTTAGAGGTCTGACTGAATGTTTGGTCTCAAGGGAAGTGTATCAGCAAGAGCTGGGTGTGTGACGGCGATAACGACTGTGAAGACCGTTCGGATGAAGACTCGTGCGAGTCCTCCATCTGTAAGCCCCCTACTCAGTCCTGTGCGAATGACTCCAGCACCTGCCTGCCTCCCAGCAAGATCTGTGACGGGAGAAATGACTGCGCTGACCATTCGGATGAGGGTCCTTTCTGTGGTGAGTGCATGCAAGGCTTTGATTAGAGCCTCATCTGCTCTACTGTTCTAAGATTTGATAAAAAAATTATAATTTCATCTCTAAATTTGGATTGGATGAGGCATGTTTGAAGGCATTCTGAATAAATGCACACCTGTGACTGCAAATTCGACATTAATGTGTTGCTTGGCAACTGTAAATAGAACTCTATTACAAGAACTCAGTTTTTCTTATCAAAAGAATTATTAATTCCAATTAATATTATTTGTATTAAAATGCTCATTTATGGTTATTATTATTATTATTAATTGCTTGGTAATTTGTTGAGCGTGTAAAGCAGTGTATTATTTACACGTTATTATTGATATTTTGGATTAGCTTACATTTGATGTGCTCTTGTATATTTGTTTGTATAGCTTAAATTGTTTTTATTTCACTTTTGATTTTAGTACTTCATCTTAAGCTCATTTATTTCAGTTAGTTTTGTACAAATTTTAGCACTTTTTTTACAGTCCTGTTTCCCATGTACATGCTATGTACTTATTACAGTAATTACATTAACTATAACTAGGGACTAACCCTGAACCTGCCCTTAATCCTGGCCTTAACCCTTGGTTACCTTATATTACCCAATATTTTCTTAAGAAAGTTCACTGTAAGTACTATAAAATAAAGTGCAACAAGTTTTTCATCCAGTATTTACCTTTTATCGAAAAAAAATGAATAGGCCTGGCTTCTTATGGTGTGACAGTATTCTGACAAAATTTGTATATACGCCCCTGGATACAGTATACGATGAGTCGTTAATAATATTGTGGATATATTCCTGGAAAAGAAAGACTGCATTTTAAATGTGAATTTCTTCTAAAGTAAATTTTGTCAGCAGAGCTAACAGACATGATCTAAAAACCACAAAACTTTTGAATGAATTCGGCCTTTAATCAATGCAAGTGTCACAGTGCATATTTATCACTGGGTCCATAATGCTTGTGTTCACAGCCTTATTCACTGTACACCCTTTGACTAACGCTAATTGAAATCTGCTGTGGTATTACGTGAGGTCTGGTGCATTCTGCAAGAAATGTTGGATGGATTGAATTAGAAGTAGTCATGCGGAGTAGATCTATCAATGCACAGGAAGCCATGAAAAAAGGCAACTAACCAATGAGAATAAAATACCTGAGCAGTATTGATTTGGATTCATATGAGCAAATCAATATGTACTGTGTTTACCTCTCCATGGGTGAAAAGATTTTGATAATACTGTGTTTGTGCCTACACGGCATGTCTCTAAGGGCTACTTGAATCTCTTTAAGTTGCATCCTTGAGTGAGTGTAATGGAAAGCCAACACATGCTCTGTAAGCTACAGACACTGGGAGAAAATAAGGCCCGTCTGAATCAAGCTAAACATGAGGATCTGTTTGTCTGTGAAGCCCTCACTGGGGAAAGCGTCTCCTGAGAGTCTCCGATGTATAATTCTCTCCGAATGCGACTAGACAAACATTTCAGTGACTTTCAGTGCTTTGCCAGCACTCGCCCATGGGAGCCCACCGCTCATGTTCTGAGGACGAGTTGTATTATCTGTCTGACTAGACCTGTTTTTGGTTTGGGCCCCTCATTGCCAATTAGATGGTGCCAATGGACCTTGAGGGGGCTGACTGACTCAGACCAGCGCAGCAGGACTCAATGCCATTTGTAACCTTTGGGAAGCAGCTATTCTTCACCTCCATATAGACTTCAGGGTCCCCTGTGAAGAAAATTCAATTCTCTTGCAGCCGCAGAGGGGATCATCATAATCAGTAGAGGCAAAAAGACCTTGGAAAGTGTCATTTTCAACAAGCTGTGTTTTCCCTCCCCTTTGTCTTTCTCTCCTAAAAAGGACCAGGTGCTTCAATGAAAGGAAAAGGCTTATCCATTAGAGATGAGAGACTATCATGATGATGTATCGGAGAACCAGTTTGCTTTTCTTTTAAAGGCACAATATATAATTAAATATTCAAAAAACATTTGCTCAATGTGATATATTTCATGCAGTTGTGTACTTACATTTTCCCAATATAAAATTTGTAAATCCAGAGAAATTCCAATTTTAAATTATGGCTTGTCCCTTGTCGCCTATCAATGACGTAATATCGCCGCTATCCTCGGTTTCCGCTTATAGAAACCATGGCAACATACGTGGACAAAGGCTGAAGTGGTGGTTATACAGCATCAAGCATGCCGATGTTGTGTCGTTCAGTCATCATGGATCACGATTATTCATTGGCGAGTACAGAAAATCCCAACAAACGTAAACGTAGATCAACTGAGGCAAGCAGGCTTTGAGACAAACGGAGTGTGGCAAACAATGGCACCAGGCCGGTGGCGTGATCGATAATGAGCGTCACCTGCGCGCTGTACCAGGTATCTCTCACGGAGGAACGATGACAGTGAAGGACAAGAGAGGACCAGGCCTGGACTATTTTACGTTATGTTTTGTTTAAGTGTGTGTGGCAGTCGTCCGTGAGAGGCTGTCGCTTTTACTTTCAGTTTGTTTATTTCATTATTTAAGTTTTTGAAACATTCGCCGGTTCCCACCTCCTTCCCTGATCCTTTATCCTTGTTACACGGGATCAATATCGGCATGGCGTTTTCAAGATGAAGAGAGCTTTGTGACAAACTTATACAGTATGTGTTGCACAAAAATATATACCCATTACTTGCAAATACATTGGGTTCGTTCAAATTTACTTTTGGTACGATTGTTTTAAACACCTAAAACTGCACTGCATTAACCCACCAAATAATTTGACAAATAGTCACATATCAGTAACAGGCTAATATAGCATTACATTTCATGTTCTTTGCAGCTAATTCATTACAATGACATAAAATAGTGTGATAAGATGTACAGGTAATACAAAAACAAATTCATTACCTCATCCGTGAACATGATTTGAATTCTATACATCTCTGGATGGTAAAAACAATATCTCCCATTGTTTCACTCTCCTTCATAGCGTCATCAAGCTTTGCCTTTGTTATTGTTTTGAAAATGAGACCTCTGGCGGCGAAAACATACATATTGTGCCTTTAAGCTGAAGAAAACCTTAAATTAGTTAGTTTGGCCTAGCATCTGGAGTTGGTCTAGCATCTGGAGTCAGTTGTAATTCAGACCTGTGGTTACTCGTTGTATCTGCCTCATGAATAATGTTATTATGTATCTTTTTTTTTACACTTGGCTGGTGATGTTGATCAAGTCAGTGTAATGGCATGAACGACACACCGAAACTTGAAGCGCGATAAGCTTCTAATCTTGTTCAAATGTTCAATCCAAACCAAACCTTCTCTGTTTCAGCTCACACCTTGAATCTCATATGCCAGCAAACATGGCTTCATATCACCAGCTTTTCAAGTCATTCATGCTGTTCTTGTCTTTTCCAGAGAAATGTTTGCAAGGTAATGGGGGCTGCAGTCACCAGTGTGCAGTGATCCCCAGCAAAGGGGTGGTGTGTTCATGTCCCACCGGACTCCATCTAGGCGCTGACAACCGAACATGTGAGACAGTGGACTATTGCTCTGCTCACCTGAAGTGTAGCCAGATATGCGAACAGCATAAGACCACTGTCAAGTGCTCCTGTTATCCCGGCTGGAGCCTTGATCCAGATGGAGAGAGCTGCCACAGCACAGGTATTTAAATTCCTCAGACTTACAGGTTGCCATAGAAATGTAATAAGGGATTCACCAGTCCCCCAAATATATATATATATATATATATATATATATATATATATATATATATATATATATATATATATATATATATATATATATATATATATATATATATATATATATATATATATATATATAGTATCCAAAAACTGAGTGTTGTGTGAGAAAAAGACTGACATTTGAGTGTCACAAGAAAGTAGCAGTTTTCATATAGAATAATTATGATTCTCAGTGAAATAACTGTGCATTTCTGTCCGACCATAGTGGATCTGTCCACGGTACACAGCAATAAGAGCAACAGTAATACAATGACAGCAGGATACGCAGACAGGAGCTTCCCATTGAGAAGCTAATGTCTTTACAGCAGCATGCCTGCCAAATGCTTTTAAATTGTCTCAGGGAATCTGAATTTAGGTCATTAGTCAGAATATGACAACAAGCATCTGTGTGGTGTTTTATGGATTTAGTGACATGGATAGCTCTTGAGAGTAAGTTCTTGTTATAGTAGATAGCCACATTTATAGCTCTCAGCAGGCATCTCCAGTAGAAAAAAAATATATATATTTTTTTGGTTTCTTTTGCTTTTGGGTTTTTTTGGTAGGGGTGATGTTGCCTAGTAGGTACAGAGCTGTACTAGAAATGTTTTAATATTTAATATAAATTCTCCAAAATAATATTGTGTGTGTGTGTGGACCTCAAAAGACCCTGAATCTTTTATGGCCTATTTCACCTTCTGCACATTTTGATCCACTTAAAGGGGGTTTCAGTTTCTTTTGTATACGTTTTTTCTTTTTTTTTTCTTCTTTTTTTAAAGACTACTCAAGTTCAAAACAAAACATTATCCTCAGGTTTCTCTAGAAGGACTGTTCCTGTAAATGTCTTTGATAAAAACATCAGCTAAATGACTAATTAGTGGTTGTGCATAGAATAAATTGTGCATGTCTGACACTTCAACACAAAGCACAATGCTCTTGTAACCTCTAATGCACAGGTGAGGGGTGTTAATAATCAATTTGTTTCTTCTCCAAGATCCCTTTGAGGCTTTTGTTATCTTCTCTATCCGGCATGAGATCAGACGAATCGACCTTCATAAACGTGACTACAGCCTGCTCGTGCCCGGTTTACGGAACACCATCGCTCTCGACTTCCACTTCAACCGCAGTTTGCTTTACTGGACCGACGTGGTGGAGGATAAAATCTATCGGGGAAAGCTCTCAGAGACTGGAGGTAATGAACACCCAAATTGATGTCCCATTCCCACTCGGCCTTTGTTTAACCTAAGCTTTAGTTTGAGTAGATATTCTGTTTCCCAATTCCTAGTACGCAGGTCACGTCCCCAGAATAGGAACGAAATACAGTATGCGCCGTGCGTACAATGGCTTTTTGAATTATACAGAAAACCTATGAAGGAGCTGATGAATACCCTTGTATTGTTTTGAAAACTATTTTGAAGCTGCATTAAGCACACATTCGAGTCTCTCTCTCAGAGGAGCAGGCCCCCTGTGCAGCTATTGCTCTCTCCTTTTGTTAGAATTTCATAAAGCTCTCCACAGCTGAGAATAATTGCAAACAGCTGGATTATAGATAGCTGAAAAGTCTTGTTTACTACTAAGGGAAAACTTCCTTTTCATTAATGCCAGTGTTTTCTTTTCCTGAATTGTTTTATTTTCTGTAACTCTGGTAAAAATACCAGCAAATGTTGTGTTTTGGATACTGATCGCCTGCTTGGGATGTTGGTATACTGGTGTCCATAGCAGGCTTCTTAAAAGAATAGTTCACCCAAAGATAAGAATATTTTTGAAGAAAGGTTGACTTTCAGTGTATGGACTGAAATGGACAAGTATAATCTTTTAAACTTACCGTCACATATACCCTAAACTCTCAGTTGATTAACCCAAACTTAGCTTTTTCGAGGTATGCAGGAGTAAGATCAGTCAACGCAGAGTATAAAACGGTGTTAACGGTGACCACACAAAGACATTCTCAACCGAGCACCAAATCTAGGAGTCATCATGGAAATGGACGCTAAGAAGCACTCCATACTTTCTTCTTCTTCTGTTTAATGACGATTAACATTCTTAGTGCATATCGCCTCCTACGGGGCAGTTGTGCAGTCATTTTTTAATCTTCGGAAGAATTAAGATATTTTTGATGAAATCCAAGAGCTCTCTTACCCCTCCATAGACAGCTATATAATTAACACTTCAAGGGCCAGAAAGA
Organism: Gobio gobio; assembly: GCF_949357685.1. NCBI lineage: Eukaryota > Metazoa > Chordata > Actinopteri > Cypriniformes > Gobionidae > Gobio > Gobio gobio. The sequence goes on from NC_137103.1 coordinate 41,813,245, forward strand.
TAGGAAAAACATTGTTAAAATAGTCCATATGACTGGTTCAACCTTAATTTTATGAAGCGACGAGAATACTTTTTGTCCACAAAAACAACCACATTTTTCAACAATTTATTCATGCCTGTGTCAGTCTCCTACGCTGTTGACTTAGTGAATACAGTCCAGCGCTTTCGAAGTTACGTCAGAGCTACACCAGCACGCCGGCTGACGCAGGAGCTGACTAACACAAACTGTGTGGGAGACTGACACAGACGTGAAGAAATTGTTGAATAAAGTCGTATTTTTTTGTTTTTTGCACACAAAAAGTATTCTCCATAAAATTTTAATTATGTTTTTACTACCTTTCCTTTCTGATTGAACTAAAAACTTAGTTGGCTGTATGAGTTTATTGTTTTATGTTTAACCATTTGATTCCACATTTCTTGTAAGGTGAGATGTATCACATATGTATTTTACTATAGAAATACATTATAGAAAACGTCCCGTTGCAAAAAAACAATAACAAAAAAAAACTTTTGAGTGCAGATCCGAGATGTGTGAGATGAGGGAATGTATGCATTGAATACCTCTGAAGTAAACTAACCCTGGAAAAGAACCTGCTCCGGAGCAGGTTATGTTCAGAGAATAACATACCTTACATACCTTGAAAGTTACCTCAGGTTTTGGAACTGAAAGTTGAGGTTAACCGCTTACTCTGAGTAAACTTACCCAGGTAACCCCTTATTTATATTGCACAAATCTGATCACGGCCACTCTAGTCAGTGCTCGTGTTTACACCTGTGGCACGTTTCAGAAGTGTGTGGTGTAAATAAGGATCTATGTAAAATATAGATACAAGATAATTCAGGATGTATTATTTTAAACAACTAACACAGCTACAAATCTTTAATCCCTGTCTTTCATAACTGTATTAACTTTGTCTGTAGGCTACAGCACAACAAATGAGGACATAGCAATAAACACAACAATAAACACCGGACAAAACATAACCATTTAGCCAACTTAACCAGGGTAGAACCTAAAAAATCTATACAAAACACAAAAAATCAAGAAAAACTACATTGGACAGGCAAATCACGTGGTCTCACGAATCCAGTCGCTTCTCTTCTGAAATGCTCCTGGTGTGATTTGGCACATGTGTAGGACGGTACAAAACCTTATCGGAGCCATAATGCGCCGTAGACACGTGTAGTGTAAATAAGGGGTAAGTCGCATAACCTGCTTTCTGTAATACCCCCCAGTTTTCATTTTAAAGCTTTAGTTATTTGCTTTTGTCATTTCTGTATATATTTATATTTAATTACACTCTAAAAAATGCTGGGTTAAAAACAACCCAAGTTGGGTTGAAAATGGACTAACCTAGCAATTGGATTGTTTTAACCCAGCGATTGGGTTGTTTTAAGCAAACATTTAACCCAACTGCTGGGTTAAAATGACCTATTCACTGGGTTAAAACAACCCAATTGCTGGGTTAAAACAACCCATTCACTGGGTTAAAATAATCCAATTGCTGGGTTAGTCTAGCCTGACGTCGTCATACTCAATTCTAGTCAGAAAATGAGTCTGATACTGCTCTGTTGGGCTGTGATTATGGGGCGTGTTTCAACCGAACCAGGAAAGACCTCAATTGGATAGACCTACAACCAATCAGAGCAACGGAGCGACGCACAACGTTAGTTGTCAAATGTCAACAGAACTCAACTGCACTGTGTTGCCATGTCCACGGGTTGAAGCGACCCTAATTATGTGATATACAGACCCAGGAATGCGATTTTTAGCTGCCAGCCCTGCCAAAATAACACATATTTTACCCCCCAAATGCATTTTTTTCCCGGAGAACACCCCTGGAAAGCTATTGGGCTTGTTTTTGGCTAGTTTTGAGGAACGTTAGCAATTGGGCGGTTTTGTTGTAAAAACTTGGCAACCCTGTCTGCACGCACGCTGGAATAAGTTACGTTAGAAGAAAAAGATGAGTGTAAACGATCTTTGCCGGTGTTGTAAAAAAATAATTTAAGGATACACAGAGTACTTACCAACACGATCATAATTTCTGAGAGAAATAGTAAAGGTGAATGCATATACAACAAGTTCTCCGTTTAGGATTAGAACAAATTGAACCCAAGCCCTCTTTGGTGACGTGGATGATTACGTTACTGTTGATCATCTGTCCATCATCGTCTAAAGCCCGCCCTGACAACTTCATTGGTCCGAACAGTTTCTGTTCGGGCATAATTACTTCTCTACGGAGAAAGTCCAGACCGAACTGCCCGAGTAAAAATGTTGTGGGCGGGGCTAAGTTCGGCTGGCATCCAGGCTAGGGTTAGTCCATTTTCAACCGAACTTGGGTTGTTTTTAACCCAGCATTTTTTAGAGTGTAGCTTTAAATTTAGCTTTTTTATTTTAGTAGGCTAATTATAATACTTAACTTAAACTTATTTATTTCAGTTAGCTGCCAATCAGCCTTTCTAATTTTCAACATTTAGTTTATAGTTTTTTTTTTCCATCTAATATTTTTATTTTAATTATAGACAAAAAAGAGATATTTTTAATAGATTTAAAATTAGTTTTAGTTTTTGAGTGAACTATCCCTTTAACTAGCTAGCCTCCTTTGGCCAGCTTCATCAGAAAGATCATGCCAGTCAACTCAACATAATTTGCTGGTGAACAACATAGCTAAAGCAGCATAAATCAGCATAGAAATGCATTCTGGTCCAAGCTGGTCTTTTCAGCAAGGAGTAACATTTTGAAGAGCTCAACACTTCAAAAGAAAGTTCAAAACGACCAGAATGCTTTGCTGTGCTGAATTCGAAACCTCGTCCACCCTATGAACTTGCGTGAGTGGTTTATTTTGTAGGTGTGACCGGGGTCGAGGTTGTGATTCAGCATGGTTTGGCCACCCCAGAGGGACTTGCAGTGGATTGGATTGCAGGAAACCTTTACTGGATAGACAGCAACTTGGATCAGATTGAGGTGGCAAAGCTGAATGGGGAAATGAGAACGACTTTGATTGCCGGTGGCATGGAGCACCCACGAGCGCTGGCTGTAGACCCAGGACAGGGGTGTGTATTAGTCTCAAACCAAATTTACCACATCCTAATTTTCTTTCCCCTTACTCTGCTTTTCTTTTTCATAATCCCTTCAGCAACATTCACAGCAGTGAGAGAAAACAGTGGAAAAAAAAAAAGTTTCATTTCTTGTTTTGTTGTAATTTGTCCTCATAGAGACTATCTTGGGTACATAACAGAGCAATCATATTTCAGGGGACTTGTTTGTCATCTATTACTAATGATAGTTCTAGAATAACGCGCTGCATCTCGCTGTTTATTTGTTGTGTTCTGTTTCTTTTTTTGTCTCTTTACTCTCAGCTGTGCTCTTCTCTTGCTCAGCTCTACATTTCTCATGGAGGCATGCTGGGGGGAAAAAAAAGTCTCAAATATGACATCTTAAGCTTGGAAAAGTCACACGGTGATCCCAGTAGCATTTGAGAACCTTGAATAATGCTCATAAGCAATAAACAAAATGCGACTAGGACTGCAAATATTTAGATAATCAAAAGCTTTTCACAATATGCCAAAATATTTCTTTACTTTTGTTAAAACGAATTTGAATTCCTATCATTTATTGAAGAAGCATTTTATTCCACATCTTACCAATTGAAGGCTATAAAAATAAACTGTAAACAAATAACCTATTTTTTACATATTTTTTTTACATGTTTTTCATGAAATTTAGTATAATCATTTATTAAAGAAACATTTTGTTTCAAATCTTGCCAATTGAAGGATCGCACTCTTGTTGTGTGATTAATCGCGATTAATTGCACACTTATCGTAAAATTATGCATACACCATTTATCTCATTAAACACATTCATTTTGTCATCAGTTGCTATATCCAGCAAAGTAAACAATCAAAAAACTGTATTTTTTGCAAGCTTCAAGGATCATTGGAGACTCAAAAAGGACACCAAATAACCAAATATAAGGAGTCCATATAATTATATTATATAATACATTTATACACAAAGCTGCCATGAAAAAAAAAACATTACAGAAAAAAAACGTTTCAGAATTCACAGTGTATAGTATGTGTACAGAGCAACAACAATGAGATTGTTTTCATTTTAGACGAGTCAAGCTGCGATACCGAACAGGACCACACGGAGACGCCAAAAAAACTCCTAAATCAACCGTTTTGACTGCATAAATCTACGATTACTAAACACAACAACCTACACGTGACAAATCAAACATTATCCTTCCCGTGTGTGTGGAAACATCTTGTACATCTTGTAACGAATGTACTGTGTGTGTGTCTGTACATGAATGCAGCATGCTATCAGTGATCTAGAGCGTGCACATACATGGTTAGTTCTTTGTGCATCAATATAACAGACTGTTACGCACTTACTGTCACTTACTGTGACACCAAAATTGCGCTCTATAAGAGATTCGCAAAATAAGAGATTCGTTGATTATAAGGGGAGTTTTGGCGAGAGTCCAGAACTCAGTCACTGATAAACTTGCACTGTTTGCTTGACAGCTCCAGCAATTGTAAAGGGAGCGTTCTTTGATCTCTTTCTATATATATAATTTAAAAAGTTTAAATAACAGATTATTTTCATCCTATTAAGAGAAACAAGTCCAGTCTTCAGTTTTAGTCCAGTCAGTGATTTTGTTTTGCTTTTCTCTCCTTGTCATCTCACTAACACACTAGTGGGCGGGGCAAAAGTTGCAATAATGAAGTAGGCGTTGATTTTCATCTGCAGAGGGGATCTCACATTCCATGAGTCAATGAGTCGTTCGCTGGGATTAGTTACAATAAAAGCTGTTTTCAGCTCTAAAAAATTACAGGATATTCTTATAGTATGATGACCTCTTTAAAGTAAGTAAAATTTGATTTCTCAGTTCATGACCCCTTTAATGGTAACTCACTGTTAGGACAGTCTATTTAGTAACATTTAAATTAACATTTAAGAGTATTACAGTAGAAGGTAAGTGCTGGAGAAAAACACCTCATCCTCACAATCTGTCAAAGGACCCGACAGAGTAGACTGGTGCATTTAAAATGGAGTTCTTATTTCTTGGGACTACCTGCTTTGTGGAACACAGCTTTTTCTGTGGTCTCTACCATTTCTTAAATGGGTTTTTCATGATACAGTGATGCTTTTGATGGCAGATTTTTTTTTTCATACCACCACAGCACACCGGCACAAAAATAGTGTGTTAAATTATTTTCATCATCAGTCTTTGAGTTGTTTTTATTATCATTTTGTTATGTATTCCTAATGTAATGTACAGCTGAAACATTTTTCCGAATCCTGTGAGCAACCCATAGGGGAGAAATATGGGATCTCCGCAGTCCAACTAGAGCTCATATTGGTGCTCAGTTGGATGAAATACTGTAAATCATTTCACTGAAAGTTGAAAAGAACAATTAGGAAAACTATTCAAAGACTGATTTCACACTCAGCAGCGTGGCACATATTAAAAAGAACCAAATTCATTATGGTTACTCTAAAAAATGGCCCACACAGCTGTGTCATGGAGAGGTGTATTGAAAATGTACTTCTAAAGGGATTAGCTGTCTTTGTAATTAGCAACTCTTTTATTTATTGAAAGCCTGGTTTAAGGACTGTATGCCACTGGCCAATTAATTGGCTTTCTAAAAAGAAGACGACTACATCCTTGTAGCAATATTCATGTGAAGCCTTTATGTGCTTACCTTCCATGCTCCTCAAACATTTGGCTGACAATTTTATTGTTTCTGATGCTTGATGCTGGAACGCAGGGCCGGCTCTGTAAATCTGGGGGCCCTAAGCAGGATAATTTTGGGGCCCTGCCTTGCAGTGAATAATGGAGTATTGCACTGCAAACCAGCAACTGTATACAATCTAACACTTACATATTTCATCTGTATATCTTTTAACATGATTGCCTACAATTATTTTACTGCTTATTAAAGTACACTCACTGAAACAGTAAAAGTAAAGATTATAGATTTGCAAATTTAAGGTCAATTTGTTGTAAACAAATAAATATTAATAATTTAGCATTAACAATATATAGCTAACTTACAACATTAGCCATAGTGGTATGCGGCTCGCTATGCTCTACTGAAGCAGCAGTAGAGTCACCTCCTCCAGCTGTTGAGATTACAATATAATTAATAATAATAAATACAGTATGCAGAGTAGATAAAACACATTAATTTTAAATTAATATTAAAGTACAATTAGACAACATAGTGAATTATGATTATAAAACTAAATTTTTTATTGGCAAGAGGAAAATTAGCTATGTTGAAGTTGCGCACAAAACTATTCAAAAGAAAGGCAGTGGGAAATATTTACTTGTGTCAGCCTCATGAAATGTTTCTCCACGACCACCAAAATATTTAAGAATGGCTCCTCCTGAGAAAGTGACATTTAGTTTTTTACAATTATGTTAAGGGTAAATTAAAAGAAATCCAATGTTAAATTATATTATTTAATTATTGGTTGATTAACTCTTACATACTGTTCATATTTTAAACCTTCACAGCATGGAGTGAGATATTTTTTACCTTTTATGATTACATACAGTAATACATTCACTGTAAAAAAAAAATCAGGTGCCCAATTGAAAATTTTCTAGTGAGCGATCACATCTAAAATTTTCAGTTGGCCAAATTTAATTTCTTGAAATTTAATTGAATTAAAATGCATCAATTCACATTAATTCAATTTGGCCAACTGAAAAATTTAGATGTGATCGCTCACTAGAAAATTTTCAATTGGGGACCTGCTTTTTTTTACAGTGTTCTTTACTAAAATTTACCACAAATCCATTTTGCTTTTAGGTGTCTTGTATCGATCATCATTCAATAATGTTTCAGAGAGGACACTGTGTTTTCTTTAGGTTTAAATGGTCTGGGCGATTTAGCTTAACAATAGCCTATATAAAATATTTCATAATAGTATATAGATTAATATTTATTAATAATCTTTAATTGCCTATTCAATTAAGACCATAAGAAAAAGCTTGTATTTAACCGCTTTATTTTAAACTTCATTTTGATTTTGACTGTCAAATGATTGCTCTTTCGCAAATAGAGTGTCTGGCGCGAGTGATTTGATTTCAATGTTAAGTCAATGGAAAGCTGCGTTGACGCGCGTCTAGAGGTCCTGCGGCGCGGAAGGCGCTTTTCGCGCGTGATAAACTGCGGCGACGCTGGCGAGTGCAATCTGTAGTTAGGGGGCCCCCTAGTGGCGGCGGGGCCCTAAGCAGCCGCTTAGTTCGCTTATAGGGAGAGCCGGCTCTGCTGGAACATGATCATTAGTATATAAGCATGAAGCAAGTATTTAGCATTTTATAATCCCTGTATTACCCATTAGAATGTGCCTTTTTCTTTCATGCCACCCCAGAGAACTGTGACACCAACTAAAATGAAACCTTGTGTTTGACATTGACTTCACTGGCAGACAGTCTCCTTAAAGTATGCATATAAAAATAATCATTTGAAATTAATTTACGATTTTATATTTATCTTAAGCTTTTTTTAATTATATAAATCAGCAGTGTTTTCTAGGGCAACATGAGATATAATAGTTTACTATTAGGTAATTTACTCATGATGACTCAATATTTAAGTGCCGTCATGATGAGTAAATAGTGAAAATGAATTATGTAAATTGTAAAATACATATGTTAAGCTGTGTTTTAGATGTATCTATTGGCTTTATTAGGAAAAATATTATTTTGTCTTTTTAGTATGTTTATACTGATGGACTATACGGTCAGATGTGGTGCTTGACAATGTGCTCAGATGAATAGTTTATAATCAGGGTTTGAAATGAACACCTGCCAAATGTGGGTGAATATCCACCGTGGCGGCTAAAGCATATCAAAACACTAGCCAATTTGGCAGGTTATGATTCATAAATTACGTTCAATCACTTTACATGGCATCGCTATCAGAGCCCTTCCCCTAAAAAGAGCCTTAAAACAAAGCATAACTGCAGTGCCACGTCTTTAAAATTTGAAAAAAAAAAAAAAAATCTTTCTATAACTGTACACACACAATCAGCACCTTTAGGCGTCTATTGAGATGTCCGAGGCAAGGTACTTCCTGTCTGGTGTGCTCCGCTGGAGCCCTAGGAGACAGATAAAAGGCCATTTTTTCGAACCCATTCTCATAAATGCCGCATATCCAAGAATTTGGGGCAAAAAGCGCCCTAGTGTCTTTATTGCTATGTGCAGCTAAACTGAAGGCAGTAATAAGAGAAGTCACAGAGAATTTTGTCTTTATTTCTATATTACCTTATTTCAATGTTATCTGCAAAAAGGTGAAAGCAATACCATTTTTCAGAATCATATTTAATAAATCTAAACTGTTACATTGATAATCTGGTGTTTTTTATAATCTTGTTTCGTCTATAAGAAGTTCTGAATTGCCAGTGACTGGAGTGAAAAAGTTAATTTCAAATGTTTATAATCATTAGCATTTTTATTCTGTATGTAGCATTCTTTTCTGGACCGACTGGGATGCCACTTTCCCTCGGATTGAGGCGACGTCAATGAGTGGGAGTGGAAGACATGTTGTGTACAAGGACATGGAGATAGGAGCCTGGCCTAATGGACTCACCCTAGATCATCAGGAAAGGAGAATAGTGTGGACAGATGCTCGGTGGGGGCAAATAAAAAAATATTCAAATTAATAATTGCATTTTTGTGCACATTGCAAGAAGCATTGAATTTAAGGCAAAATAATTTAGCTTAGGAATGATACATGTGTTTTGATTGTTTTTTTGTTTTTTCCTATAAAACAACGTAGACATATTACATTTAAATCCATAGTAATGAATGAAATTATAATTTTATATGTGATCACTTTGGTTGTTTGAATCTTATGTAATAATTGCACGGCAAAAGCAGTTTTTTTTAGAAATAAATAAAAAAGATTTGCTTATACCTTCAGAATTTCCCTCAGGAAGTTGTCATCATTGTAACATCTTGTTGATATGGGCATAGAGTGCTGGTCTCACCTCATGTTTCTTTTTCCCTTCAGCTCAGATGCAATATATTCTGCCCTTTATGATGGCACGGGGGTCATAGAGATCCTCAGGGGGCACGAGTACCTGTCACACCCGTTCGCTGTGTCTCTCTTTGGAGGTGGTGTGTACTGGACAGACTGGAGGACCAACACTTTAGCCAGAGCGAACAAATGGACAGGCCGCAATGTAACTGTGATCCAAAAGACAAGCGCCCAGCCGTTTGATCTGGAGATATACCATCCTAGCCGACAACCTCAAGGTAGGTTTTTAATTATTTACATTTATTTCCATATCATTGAACATAATTATATTAAACTATGTTGTTGATTTAATATCAACTAAATAAAGTCTCATGGATTTAATTGGTTAAATATTATTGAAATAAATATTTGAATTTAAATAAATAAATAATTCTAAAAAGTCAAAATAATACACAAAAAAGATGTAATATTTCTTTGTTTACCTGCATGTCATGTGACCGTTAACCGTTAATCAGTGAACATGCAAATGTTTTAATTTATTGAAATGTTACATTCTCTGGGGTATCTTAAGTAAATATTTCAGGTCAAAATGAAGTTTGGCTGACAAACTTATTAACTAAAATAACTAGCTTCCGGCTGAAAGCCTACGCAAGTCGACTTACACCGAAAGAGTAACCCTTGACGCCTCTCGTGGGGGGCTGGGCAACAAACTCAAGTTCCTCTTTTCTTAGATCTTATAATCCTCCAACATTTCTCTTTAAAAATTATAGTTTTAAGCCCTATTCGCACGGGATTAGTATTATCTGGGGACCTCTGGTGATTTGTAATAATTGCAGAGAATGTCTGTGATCTTAATCCTGTGCGAATCGGCCATGTCTGTAATTTGTAAAGTAAAAATTCCCCCGCATATTACCTACCATATTTCGCCAAACACGAGGTCCTGTGATAATATTAGTCCCGTGCGAATCGGCATCTCTGTGATTTGGCCGGGATTAGGCGGATCGTATATAATTTTAGCAAGGTTTTTGTGTCCTGTGCGCATTTTTATCTTTATCTTTCGCAAAGAATGCCGCTAGGCTGCATATAATGCGCACCATAATAAATTCCGTGCGGCCGCGCGGATTATACTTTCACTTTAGAATGAGCACCAATTTGGGAGTAAATTGCTTGAATGGTGTGTTTAATATTATTCTTAATGAAAAACACAAAAACAGAACAGTACAATGACAAACTCACTTAAATGGGCGCTTTTACATTTAGGTTTGATACTGAATCTTCCGCCGTATATTGTTATTATTGCTCAGTTTTTAATTGTAGCGTCTGTTCTCTAACTGAACTAAATTATTTGTATTACTATAAAACAATTAAAATGATATCGATACGACTGTTTATAATTGCATACAGCTATATCTATAACGAAAAAAACATTTACAAGTCTTGACATCATATCCGGGAGATAAGTCAGTAAATTTGAGTAAAATCACAGGCTTGCTTATCCCGTGCAAATGCGCCACGCAAAATTCAGATGTGGGGGGTAATTTCTAAATCACACGAGATCCCCAGATAATACTAATCCCGTGCGAATAGGGCTTTAGACTTCTAATTCGTGACTGGTGTTTCGTTTTGCTCTATCCTCTGCGCTTCCTTGTTCGTCAATGTGTCATGCCCCAGGTCAAGGGTTACTCTTTCGCCGTAAATCGATGCGTACGGCCTGATTCGTCTGAAAGAAGAAAGTCATATACACCTAGGATGGCTTGAGGGTAATCATGGGGTAATTTTTATTATTGTGTGAACTATCCCTTTAAATAGACAACAGTTTGATTATTTTATTTATTGAATGCATAAAACTAATTGATATGTTTATACTGTTATACACATTATATATTATTATGTGCTGTAGACAACATGATCACAGAAGAAGAAAAAAAATCTTTAAGAATAATTACAGTGTTGTATACAGTCATGCTGAGTATTTTGCTTGAATTAACTAGACCAACAAAACCTTGTTGCCATAGGGACAACTTCTGTTTATTATACGTATAACAGGCATCACAGTTTTCTTGAAAATTGCTGGAGGTGTCTAGGCATAAAATCTCACCCTTACTGATGCTAATCATCCAAATGTTCTGTCAGAGTGTTTAAACTCTTATTTGACACTCCTTTTTCCTGTTTGCGTTTGTACCCCATGAGCTCATTCTGCATGCAGAGCACATCACTGCAAGCCTTGCAGTTTGCACGTTGATCTAACATGCTTAGCTGTGCGTTATTGTAAAAAATAATAAAAATTTGATCTGCCCATGTTCGGGAGACAGAGAAATTTCCCTGCATGCTCTGTGTGGTGAGGATTCATTTGAGCCGAATCCCGCTGATCATTCATTTCCTCTGCCAATCTGGAAGCCCAAACGGCTCTGTTTGAGAGCAGCAGAATAATTGAAAAAGGGGGTCATGCAGAGCGTAAGCAGGCCTGACGTGTACTCAAGATGGGCTCTTTCCTCAACCCAAATTAATTTTAATTGTTCCATGGTACAGTGTCACACAGGACTTTGACGCCAGCAAGGGCAGCAGATTATCTTCTGTCAAACAGACAGTGGCTGCTTGGATCTTTGAAGGAAAATGGGAAAAATAGCATGCAATTACTTTTATTGGCATTTTCATTTTTAATAGACAGATTATGATTTAAGAAAATATAATATATAGCCCACTAATCTCAGATTTATAAACATTGCATTTTGTAATTTGCAAAATCATGTTAACAGAAGTTATTGTGATTGCCAAGTGTGCTAGGTGTCCAGATGTCCAAAAATGTTGCCTCCTGCGAGTGTTCATCAGCTGAAATAATCTGATTTGCATCATTTCAACCAGCCCAAAACTGTAGGGAGCCCTGCCAAAACGGCTCATGTCTCCTGCCACAGCACCGGCAGCCGGGTGACTGTTTTACACCGATAAGTGTCAACAAATTGTGCTGCATTGCCAGAGAAGCCAATAAGTATGGCTAATCTAATTTTAAAGAGCTCATGGGAAGGGCTGGCTATTAAAGGTGTCCAAAATCTGGGCTCTGGCCCCTTACTCCATGGCAATTGTGTTTATGTTTGGCCTCTGCAGTTCTGGCAGGGTAGTGGCGGACCTCAGAGGGTCCGTAGGGAGTGAGAAGGGGCTACGCTAACTAGCCTAATTGGCTAAGGCACATGGTAAATGCATTATGTGTGGTGAAAGAACTGAGGGTTGAGTTTCAAGAGATCGACACCAGTTTGGAGGGCTCCCATTTTTAGTGCCTGTGTGGCCTGCAGTGTTGTAAGCACTTTTCCAGCACATTGCTGACAGGCAAACCACTTCAAAATTACTATTGGAGTTTGCAGACACAGACAGGGTGTATCTTTCCCTATTCGGACAAAGCTGAAGGAATGAAAATACAAATTATACTCCGCACCCTCTTTACATACAGCAATGCTAAGGTAAATTCAGATTGATGTAGAGTTTTATGAAATCTGTGGCTGATTTATGTCTACAAACAAATCAGTACATCCAAATCAAGTGTTTCTATCATGAGTCAAGTGCACTCGCACTGTTTATACAGTATTTATTCAAGCAGCCATTTTCCCCCTGCAGACCAGCTGAATGTATAATTAATTCTATGGGATTCTAGCCTATAATTTACTCACTTGAAATTATTTGTTATGCTCGCTTGCAAAATGTGCTCATATGCTTGCTACATAAGTGAAATGGGTTTCATCATCGGAAAGAAATAATGGGCCTATATTCAAACTCCCACTGGATCAATTATTTACAAGATGCAACTGTTTGTGGCGTTAATTGCATGTATTTGCTCTGGGTTCATGGAAGGGTTAAAGTCTCTTCACAACAGGCAGTAGTCTTGCCATCACAGGAATGAATTGTATTTTAAAATGTTTTAAAATAACACAGTTATTTTTAATGTGTTATAATATTTCAAAACATTACTGTTTTACAGTATTTTGGATCAAATAAATGCAGCCTTTGTGAGCATTAGAGACTTCTTTCAAAAACAATGTTTACAAACCTCAAACGTTTGAACTGTAGTATATTTGTATCTATATCAGGGTTATTATAGTTATAGCTAAAAACATACAAATTGTTTCTTGAATAAAATAAAATTCTTGACAAGTAAACATTTCTTATTTTCATTTAGTTTAATTTAACTTTAAAAAAAAAACTAAAACTGGAATAAACACAAATATTGATATAGATATAAGAATACATAATAAATCAATTATAAACTTTCATTAATGTAAAATAATTTAAAGTGGGGGGGGAACTCACATTATGAAATAAATGTTTTTCTCCAAAACACGTTAGACACAATTATTGGCACCCTTACAATTGTTTATGTGTAAAATATCTCTGAAGTGTATTCCCATTAATATTGACATATTTTAGCACACCAGGGTGACTAGGAATATGAAATTGTTTAGCTATGATTTCTTGTTTCACAGAAGTGTAAATATGAGGAAACACAAAGGCCAAATTCCCTTAATCATCATCACAATAAGTAAAACCAAAGAATATAGTTCTGGTTGGCAGAAAAAGATTGTTGAGCTTCACAAAATAGAAAGTGACTGTAGGAAAAAAGCTAAAGCATTGAAAATCCCCATTTCCACCGTGGCAATAATTAAGAAGTTCCAATCAACTAAAGATGTTACAAATCTTACTGGAAGAGGCCATGTGTCTATATCGTCCTAATGCGTGGCAAGATGAGAGTTTGAGTGGCCAAAGACTCTCCAAGGATCACATATGGATAATTGCAGTGATTAGTTGAGTTTTGGGGTCAGAAAAAAATCCAAACAACCCCTACATCACCACATGTTGTTCGGGAGGGTTTTCTCCTCGCTTATCCAAAAACAAACTCCAGCATATTCAGTTTTCAGACATGACTGGAACTTAAAAAGGCACTGGATTCTATGGTCAGATGAAAGAGCTTTTTGGCAGCAAACCCACAAGATGGGTTTGGTGCAAACAGGGATAAAAAGTGCCCCATGTCCACGGTTAAATATACTGCTGGATCTGTGAAATTTTTGGCCTATATTTTTGCTGGAGGCCTGGACATCTTGTTCAGATACTTAGCATCACGGATTCTAGTAGTACTAGCAGATAAAAAAAACAAAACCTGACGGGCTCGGCTAGTAATCTTATAATGGGCAGTGGTTGCAACTTCCATCAGGCCAATGTTCCAAAACAAACATCAAAATCAACACAAAAATGTGTCACTGAGCACAAAATAAAGCTTTTGCCAGGGTCCTCCCAGTCCCCTGAACCCTATAGAAAATTAACCCTATAGAAAATAAGTGGGCTGAACTGAAGAAAAGAAGCACCAACATGGAGCTGGGAATCTGAAGGATTTGGAGAGATTCTGTATGGAGAAGTGGTCTCAGATCTCTTGTCAGGTGTTCTCCAAACTCATCAGGCATTATAGGAGAAGACTCAGATGTGTTAGCTTGGCAAAAGGAGGTTGCAAAAAGTATTTAATAAAAGGGTGCCAATAATTATGACCAACATGCTTATATATATATATATATATATATATATAGGTACTGTATAAATAAATAATAATAATGACAAAAACACAAAACAAAATTGCTTTTAGAACTGTATATACATTTACTTTGTATACATTGTTTTAATCTGTGAAGATTCCCCAGTATTTTTTATTTATTATTTATTTATTTATTTATTTTAAATTGAACAGCCAACTTTACCAAGAAATGTTGCCATTTGTTGGGGACAGTGTGAAACCAGCCTTAAAATATAAATTATTTAAAAAAAGGCGATGATACTATATGCTTGCCTTTTGAGTAAGTCTTTTCAAGGAAGATCTTTATAATAAATCTGAGAGAGATCTGAAGGTTAAATGACAATTCACACCAGACATTATCTGTCTGCTCAATATTAACTTCCATTGACATATAGTAGCCCTGCTGCAAAGAGGTCTAAATGTGCTGTGATGTCAAGAAGATCACTGTGGGCGGAAGACATGAGCTGTTAGTGTTGATCAATCAACCTCAGCTCTTCTCTTTATCCTTGAATTTAGATGAATGTTTTCACTTTGGTATTGCCCCTGCTAGAAATGTTACGTTCCCAGAACGTTCTCAGAACATCCCCGCTGGTTTCAAGGACGTCGCCTGGTAACCTTCCCAGAACGTTCCGAAACTGTCATGATGTGGAGTTCTTTGAGAAGCAACTTTTGTGCAAAACCTGTGTTTTACTGACCCTCAATTGCAAAGCAGCCCAGTGTACATTGAATTCACTCAAACATGTTCAGAAAGCATTCAGTAAATGTGATGGAAGGACATAATAGGACCCAATAAAACATTCTAGGTTGGTCCCCTAAAGGTCCTGCAAACATTATGGGAATGTAGTGTAGAGACTACTGCTCTGAACAAGATATGTTGCAGCCCAATCCTGAATTAAACGTCCCCATCTAGCTAACAGGGAACCAAATGAGAACGTTTTGTTAACATCCCAAATGTCTTCTTTGTAATGTTGCTATGTGACCATAAAATAACCAAAATGGAACTTCCCCATAAAGTCATATAAGAATCCTTGAACTGCAGCACTTTCATAACCAAAAGAGGACGTTTTATGAATGTTCATCACCTTTAGAGAACCTTTAGGCAAGGTCGTGAGAGTGTTCCCTTCTACGTGGGGCAGCCTTTTGTTTTGCACCCATTTTTATGTTCCCCTCTTTAAATGCAGTCATCTGAACTGTCACATCTCAAACCAAAGGCCATCCCTCCTCATCAAGAAAACAAAGTTCTGTCAGTTTCATTTTTCAGTAATAGTTTTTTTTTTCCTGTTGCAAGTCGGCAGCTGTTGTCCCCGGCTCCTTTTGGGAGAGCTGTTCTTCTTAATTCATAAGATGTGATATTGATTTTTCTCCTTGTGTTTTCTTTCCCTGGTTTAAATGTGTCACCCTGGGTTTTCAGCCTCAAACCCATGCGAAGGAAACAATGGAAAAGGTCCTTGCTCCCACCTTTGTCTCATTGATTATAATCGCACGGCATCCTGTTCGTGTCCTCATCTCATGAAGCTCTCCCTCAACAACCGCTCTTGTGTGGGTGAGTATACAGCTCTGTAACGTTCCCGACAAAAAAAACAGAACATACACACAAAAGTATGGATCAATTTGAGCTTTCTAGAGGATGTATTGCCTTATATATAGTTTTTGTTTTTGGTTCGCCCATCAGCCCTGAAGAAGTTCCTGTTGTATGTGAGGCGCTCTGAGATCCGTGGGGTGGACATTGATAATCCATACATGAATGTCATGACTGCTTTGACGGTTCCTGACATTGACGATGTCACTGTGGTGGATTACGATGCTCTTGAAGAAAGGCTATACTGGGCGGACGTTAAGACTCAAACAATAAAACGTGCATTCATCAATGGAACAGGCCTTCAAACCGTCATTTCCGGAGGTGAGTCAAAACAGGAAGTCAAAAACGTATGTTTTTCTTTTTTCTTTTGTCATGTTCTGTGGGATTGATGTAAGATTTTTTCTATAAACACCACCTAAGTGAGAGTTATTGTGTTATATATATTTTTTCTCTGCTGCCGCATTGTAGGTTTGAGCTAAAATACAGTTTTATTTGCGGTATTTCAGCTGACACTCAATCTTAAATTGTTTTTTCAATTACTAGAAGACTGTGTTCACAGGCGGCCTGCATTTAAAAAAAAAAATGACGGTTGAAGGAGTGTGCGGCAGAACATAAATAATATATTACGTGATAGGAGAGCTTGTTTGTGAAGTTCTCCGGGGATTGCTTCTCCGAAAAGCATTAAGAAAAGCAAAAGTAGTGCGATATGAAGACTGTGGTAGATTTTCTTAAGTGCTGACTGTTATCAAGCACAAAACTTCCCAATCCGATTAGCATGCTAACCATGTGCCTTTGCAAGTTATTTGCACATAACATTTTATTATAGCATGCACAGAAGTGTTGCAGTCACCCATGAGGCTTGTTGTGATGTGCTCCTCTGTGTTAATGGCTATCTCTCGTACGTGCAGATATTCAAAACTGCCGTGGGCTTGCAATAGATTGGCTCTCAAGGAACATGTATTGGCTGAGCTCTGAGAACGAGGAGACGCAGATCAATGTTGCCCGACTAGACGGATCTCTAAAAACCTCAGTCATCCATGGGATTGACAAACCAAAGTGTCTGACTTTGCACCCAGCCAAAGGGTAAGCAGCCCACATGGAAAGATTGCAGATTGTATGATTAAATAAGATTTTTGTTTGCTCTTATTACTCATATTTATAAGAAATGTATTATTAATTAGTGTGAATACATTAATATAAGTAAGGGATAATCCACGGCTAGCTGTGCATTCAACGATTTTAATGCACAACATGGAGGTAAAGAATCGCATTAAAAACGTTTAATACCAGCTAGCCATGGATTATCCCGCCTTATACCATGGTCATTTGCCAGCATTCACAACTTAAAGCACAAAATTTGACTGAAAGGGTAAAATTGACAGATATTTTCGTCAGTTACAGCTCATTAGATCTAGCATTCTGCCTGCTTTGAATCAGACAAAGAGGTAAAGTAGTACATAAGATTACATTTATTTATTTGAATGAATGAATTATAGCATTAATTGAATTAATTATCGGAAGAGAGAGAGAGACAAGATGAGATATGCGTACCTTCATCTGTTCAACGTCTCTATTAATAATGAATCTGAGAGATTATTACTTCAAAAAAGTGATGTAACCCCCTTGTTGCTGAGAAATATAATGCTGTGATTCAGTAGTAGGGGTTGATAAGTTTCTTCAGACCATGGTATAACATTTTATTTTCTTCCTCTTCTTCTTGATAATATATACACTCACCTAAAGGATTATTAGGAACACCTGTTCAATTTCTCATTAATGCAATTATCTAATCAACCAATCACATGGCAGTTGCTTCAATGCATTTAGGGGTGTGGTCCTGGTCAAGACAATCTCCTGAACTCCAAACAAAGAAAGGTGATTTTGCCCATACAATTTTGAGCGTGGCATGGTTGTTGGTGCCAGACGGGCCGATTTGAGTATTTCACAATCTGCTCAGTTTCTGGGATTTTCACACACAACCATTTCTAGGGTGTATAAAGAATGGTGTGAAAAGGGAAAAACATCCAGTATGCGGCAGTCCTGTGGGCGAAAATGCCTTGTTGATGCTAGAGGTCAGAGGAGAATGGGCCGACCGATTCAAGCTGATAGAAGAGCAACTTTGACTGAAATAACCACTCGTTACAACCGAGGTATGCAGCAAAGCATTTGTGAAGCCACAACACGCACAACCTTGAAGCGGATGGGCTACAACAGCAGAAGACCCCACCGGGTACCACTCATCTCCACTACAAATAGGAAAAAGAGGCTACAATTTGCACGAGCTCACCAAAATTGGACAGTTGAAGACTGGAAAAATGTTGCCTGGTCTGATGAGTCTCGATTTCTGTTGAGACATTCAGATGGTAGAGTCAGAATTTGGCGTAAACAGAATGAGAACATGGATCCATCATGCCTTGTTACCACTGTACACGCTGGTGGTGGTGGTGTAATGGTGTGGGGGATGTTTTCTTGGCACCCTTTAGGCCCCTTAGTGCCAATTGGGCATCGTTTAAATGCCACGGCCTACCTGAGTATTGTTTCTGACCATGTCCATCCCTTTATGACCACCATGTACCCATCCTCTGATGGCTACTTCCAGCAGGATAATGCACCATGTCACAAAGCTCGAATCATTTCATATTGGTTTCTTGAACATGACAATGAGTTCACTGTACTAAAATGGCCCCCACAGTCACCAGCTCTCAACCCAATAGAGCATCTTTGGGATGTGGTGGAACGGGAGCTTCGTGCCCTGGATGTGCATCCCACAAATCTCCATCAACTCCAAGATGCTATCCTATCAATATGGGCCAACATTTCTAAAGAATGCTTCAGCACCTTGTTGAATCAATGCCACGTAGAATTAAGGCAGTTCTGAAGGCGAAAGGGGGTCAAACACAGTATTAGTATGGTGTTCCTAATAATCCTTTAGGTGAGTGTATATATATTTTTAATTTTTGTCATGTCAACCTACACACTATAATAATTATTTTAACTTGTTTCTTTCTCCTAAAATGTTCTTTTGTGTTTCATGGTCTAGAAAAATTTACTGGACTGATGGTAATACAATAAACGTAGCCAATATGGATGGAAGTAACAGGAAGGTTCTTTATCAAAACCAGAGAGAACCAGTTGGTATGTCTGATTTCAGTCTATCAGTGAAAGCTTCACTGTATGTCAAATTTTTATTTCTGATTCCCTCGCCATTCTTACATTCACAGGGGTTTAAAGTTAATGAGTAATTGCACTTTATTACTATACTTAAGTCTTATTTTTCCAAAAAAATACTTTTAATGAAATACTTGTACTCTTACATTTCCGAGAACAAAATCATACTTTTTATTCCTTACAATTTTGCTTAAACCTTCTTGTACTTTCAAATACTTATTTTGAAAGTCATCATGTCTTTTTCCACAAAAAACTAAAAGAAATATAAGAAAAACTCTTAATCTCAATTTAAAAAAAAATGACCATTGACCAGTTCATATATATTAAAATTCATTTTCAGATACATTTTCAGAGAAAATTGCAGTTTAACATATAAATAAATATAGTTTTTTATACTCCTGTGTCTGTACCTTTATTTATAAGCAAAGCACATGCTGATTTTGTTTTAAAGGCAGTTTGAAAAGATGTCTGAGAGTTTAAAGTCTTGTCTGTTGTTGTTGGGAGTATATCATGCACTAGCCCCTCTCAATCAAAGCTGTCCTGACACTCAATTGAAATATCCTTCACTTGTCACTATCAATTTTCCCACTCTGTCAAACTCACCATTTCCCCTTTTTAAACAGGTTTTAGACAGAGATGAATTTTAGTGAAGTGATTTAGTGTGTCACAAAGAGGTCGCAACTATATTTCATGCTGTAAAAAAAAAAACATCTCATTCTCACACTCGGATAAATATATAGGATATGTAAGGTAAAATTTAAAGCAATGATCTGAACAGGATTCCATAACAGCACTCCAAACAACAGTTTCTAACTGACTTCTTGTTCTCCCTCAGGACTTTCGATTGACTTTCCAGCAGGGAAGATGTATTGGATCAGTTCTGCTAATGGTACTATCAACAGGTGCAATCTGGACGGCAGTGGCTTTGAGGTCATTGAAAGCATGAAGAGGGACTTAACTAAAGCCACGGCTCTAGCAGTCATGGGTAAGAGATAGAGCGTCTAATTCCCTCTTCATTAGTCAGGCTTAGGTCAAAGGTTAACCACCATTAACCGTAAGAAAAGGACTGCTTACATGTTAATGTGATGGCACATGCCTGATTTTTTTATCTGCATTCGTTTTTCTAATTAATGTCTGAGTATGAGAATTCTTCATCAAATTACTGGACTTACTGTTGCTTTGGTAACATACACCATAAGGAGCTCATTTATAAGAAAATATAAGTGAAAGTTAAAAGTGGTAAAAGGATGTGTAAATTAGTCTCACATGGCATGCCCTCAGACCATCTGGTTGGTCAGCAGTTGGCTGCTATTTATCAGTTTTATCTGAAACAAAATTATGTCTAAAAGGCACTCGGTTGTTTTTCTGAAGAAGAACTGGTCACTGGATTTTGTCAAAGTTTGCAAAGATTTTGCCATTGGATCTTGGAAATGTTCTGTTTTCTGTTTAAGGCACTTAGTAACATTTTTCCATTTTGATCCTATTTTATACATAACAAATTTAACTTCCAGTCATTTCTGTTCTGTTCACAGAAGTTTTAATGTTAATTTTTAAGTATCGCATCAAAAAAAAGTGATGGGAACGGCAAATTTCGCAAAAAAATCTCTTAATTCGCAAAAAGGTTTTTTACGCTCACTTGAGGTGGTTTTAGTCTCAATACGAATAATGGGAGGTGGAAACGCATTTGCCCAATAAATTCTGACATAGCGAACATTAAACCCACGTGACTAATCGTCTGTTTCCCCTGATGGGGACATTCTAAAACGCTTAACGTGGCTTAATGTACTAAGAAAGTGATATTAAAAGACCAAACTCCGTAAACAAAATACTAATAAAGCATACTATGTGTGCAGGAAAGCGGATGAGCCCAGAATATGACGAAAGAATGCAAATTTGCGTTCAGGGTGAGAGAGCTTGTTGGAATAGTTCTCCCTCTGCGTTTATACCAAGCTACGTGTGAGTGCAGATTTGGTTTTTGCAAATCACTAAACCTGCCTGTGTTTTTATAAATTATGCATTATGTATTTTGTCTATTTTATAACTGTTGGTCCATTATAAGCGTTATCTTGGCTTTGTATGGGAGGAAAACGCTTAATGAGCTTTGCGTTCATATTTTGGACTCATCTGCTTTTTCTATACATAGTTTGCTTTATTAGTTTGGCATTTACCAAGTTTGGTCTTTTAATACCACTTTCTTTTCATGTTAAGGTTTATTTACTTTTGGTTACTAGGTTACCAATACCACCATCATCCGCTCTAACAACTTGATGGAAACGCACCTAATTCGCATTTGTTAGAACTTTGAAAAGATTCACTTCATGTTTGGATGGAAACCCAGGGCTAGTATTTAGTGGTCATGTTACATATTGGTCAGATGGTCTTTTGTGTCAAAATGGTCAGTACTTGATCAGAATTAGTTATGATGATATATTAGACTTGTGGCACTTTGAGTCTACAGCTACATTGCTTCAGTTTGACTGACAAAATAAAGACATTTTGTCAAAATAGATGTAACAATTTCAGTTTAGCCCTAGGAAACCCATCATGGAATGAGAATAAAGACCAAATTTTGGTTCCCTGAGGAGCGTAAACATACTCATTGTTAGAGAAGTGAAGTGAAGTGAAGTTTGATTGATTTAGCTTTATATAGACCAAGCTAATAAAGGCTGTCTTGGAAGATATCCATTTAATTCAACACAATTTTTAATCACACAGTTTAGGCCTACTGTATGACTCAAATTATAACTCTAAATATTGGCCAGAAGCTGTAATTCTAGGGATTATAGAGAATTCAGTCATGCTGTCAGCATCACAAGAGGAGAGAGTTGCATAACTTGCAAATGAAAGCAGTAAATGCAGCAAAGCCTGTAATTGTGCGCTTTCACTTTTTTTTATATTGGACAATTTCTCTTTCTCTCTGCCTAAATGTATTACACTCTCTTGTTTTAGATGTCATCTGACATGTTTTCTCAGATTACTCTCTGTCTGTCTTTGTGGGTGGAAACGTATGCCCGCAAATTATTCATTAGCATGTATTTATTTCCCTAAACCCCAGTTTTAACTGATTACACTGTCTGCATGCTGCTAAGGTATTAATCTTTGGAAAACCTCTGTAGTCACGTTCTATTTTAGAGCAGCTATGATGAGCTGAAAAACAAATGCAATTTGTAAGAAGTGGTGACAGACTCTTTTAATTAAACAAAGTTTGAGTCATTATTAAATTGGGAGCAGAATGCAGGCTGCCACAAAGACTAATGGGTTACTTTCAAAGAAGTAGCACGGTACAGCAAAACAGCAAAATGATGCATTCAGTAGACGCTATCTATCACAATTAATAGGCCTTTGTTCCATAGAGGAAATGCTTACCATTACTTCTGCAAAAGCCTATGAGTCTGTCTGGTGGACAGTTATGTTTCTCATTTATAGTATGACAAACTGCCAGATATGTGTTTTTGGTATGCATGTGTTTGCTTGTTGAGATAGGGCATGGCAAGTACGCTCATTCTTGTAAGACTACAATAGTCAAAATACGTCCAAGTGCAACAAATCAATACAGAAATACAGTAGTAGATGGTTGATTATTTTAGTACAAAGTTTTCCACTGCATCATATTTCTGATGATATTTTCTTTTACATGTGGATTTAGTGATAATGTGTGTGTATATACTATCGTTCAAAAGTTTGGGATTTGTAAGTTCTGTAAGAAAAAGTATCTTATGCTCAAAAGGCTGCATTTCTTTAATCAAAAATGTTGTGAAATATTATTTTAATATAAAAGGACTGTGCTTCATTTTTTTTACATGTAATATTATTTTTCCTGTTATGGCAAAGTTTTCAACTTTCAACAGCCATTACTTCAGTCGCATGATCCTTCAGAAATCAGTCTGTTGATTTGGTACTCAAGAAAAACGTTTCTTATTATCAGTGTTTACATGTGTTGATTAATGGTTGTGCTCCTTAATGTTTTTTATGGAAACTATAATTTTTTTTTTCATGATGCTTTGAAGAATATGTTCTTGTTCAAAGAATATGTAAGTTCAAAATAACAAGATTTATTTGAAATTTATTTTTGTAACAATGCAAAAGTATGTAGTACTATAAAATACAAATATTACTGACCCCAAACTTATATACACAGTATATACGTTGTATATACACATCATATGCCACAGGTATTTTGGATCAATTCTACAATTTTTCAAACTGTATCACACCTCTATAAAGGAAAGACCATCTCAGAGCCTGAATGCCCAGGGGCATATTACATATGCAGGCAGGTGGGCAGATGATCTCGTAGATTCTTGAGTTGGTGTATTAGTGGGTGGTGAATGGAAATTCATTTAGAATTCCATGTTTCCCTCTTCCATGCTGAATATGAACCAGTCAAACACTGGCATACGATAATTTCCTTCTCTTAATGCCTTGCAGATGTATAGCATGCTTACCCAATGCGTTGATTATAAAATATAAACTAATCACATCCTCAATGTGAATACGAACGGAAACAAGGCGAGGAGATGAAAGAGTCTCAGTGTGATTGATGTTATCTTTGTGATAAGTAAAGCAGACTGGGTTCTGCACGTACACTCCTTATGATAAGACAGCTATCCCTTCCAAGCACACAAAACGCTGCTTTTCTTTCAAATACCAGCAGTCTGTGTTTTTATAATGCATACGCCACATTGCCATGCAGGTTACCCACAGAGATCTAAAAGAATGGTATATATTAATATGCAGCATGAGAATGTCATCAGAGAACAAAGTCAGATTCAGCATAAAGAGGGAAAAATTTGGAATGCATTACTGCCCCTTCAGCTCATGCACTACAAGTCAAAAATGTGTGTAACAGCTACAGTATGTATGTATGTATGTATGTATGTGTGTATATACAGGTGCTGGTCATATAATTAGAATATCATCAAAAAGTTGATTTATTTCACTAATTCCGTTCAAAAAGTGAAACTTGTATATTATATTCATTCATTACACAGAGACTGATATATTTCAAATGTTTATTTCTTTTAATTTTGATGATTATAACTGACAACTAAGTAAAATCCCAAATTCAGTATCTCAGAAAATTAGAATATTACTAAAGAGAAATTTAGAAATCTTGGCCAACTGAAAAGTATGAACATGAAAAGTATGAGCATGTACAGCACTCAATACTTAGTTGGGGCTATTTTTTGCCTGGATTACTGCAGCAATGCGGCGTGGCATGGAGTCAATCAGTCTGTGGCACTGCTCAGGTGTTATGAGAGGCCAGGTTGCTCTGATAGTGGCCTTCAGCTCTTCTGCATTGTTGGGTCTGGCATATCGCATCTTCCTCTTCACAATACCCCATATATTTTCTATGGGATTAAGGTCAGGCGAGTTTGCTGGCCAATTAAGAACAGCGATACCATGGTCCTTAAACCAGGTGGTTGCTTTGGCACTGTGTGCAGGTGCCAAGTCCCGTTGGAAAATGAAATCTGCATCTCCATAAAGTTGGTCAACAGCAGGAAGCATGAAGTGCTCTAAAACTTCCTGGTATACGGCTGCGTTGACCTTGGACTTCAGAAAACACAGTGGACCAACACCAGCAGATGACATGGCACCCCAAACCATCACTGACTGTGGAAACTTTACACTGGACCTCAAGCAACGTGGATTGTGTGCCTCTCCTCCAGACTCTAGGACCCTGCAAAATTTACTTTAATCAGAGAACATAACTTTGGAACACTCAGCAGCAGTCCAGTCCTTTTTGTCTTTAGCCCAGATGAGATGCTTCTGACGCTGTCTGTTGTTCAAGAGTGGCTTGACACAAGGAATGCGACAGCTGAAACCCATGTCTTGCATATGTCTGTGCGTAGTGGTTCTTGAAGCACTGACTCCAGCTGCAGTCCACTCTTCCCCACATTTTTGAATGGGTTTTGTTTCACAATCCTCTCCAGGGTCAAGTCAAGTCAAGTCAACTTTATTTATATAGCGCTTTTAACAATGTAGATTGTTTCAAAGCAGCTTTACAGTGTTAAACAGGAAAATAATGCAGCATAATTTTATTCAGCTGTATAGCCATTCTGGAAAAAACGCTGATGTCATCAGTTCATTTCAATTATCATACAGTGACAGTGTGGGCTTTAGATCAATAATTCGATCAGTAATTTAGTTTAAATGGTTAATTTAGTTTATTAATTAGATTTATTTCAATGTTTAGTTGAAAAATTGAGTGTCCCCAACTGAGCACGCCAAGCCAGAGGCAACAAGCTAGAGTTGCCTCTGGGTGCGGTTATCCCTATTGCTTGTACACTTTATTCTACCACATCTTTTCCTTCCCTTCGCCTCTCTATTAATGTGCTTGGACACAGAGCTCTGTGAACAGCCAGCCTCTTTTGCAATGACCTTTTGGGCCCTATCTTGCACCCAGCGCAATTGACTTTGTACACCGACGCATGTGTCATTCCTATTTTGCACCCGCGCAAAGCGCGCTTTTCCCTCCACAGAAGCACGTCGCTAAACTAGTGAATGCACTTGCGCTCCCTGGGCGGTTCAGCGCAAAAAAGGAGGCGTGTTCCGGCGCAAACAATCCCTGGTGCTATTTTGCTGTTTCATTAAACAATTGCGCCACTGACCAGAAAAAACCTAGTCTAAAGTCAGTGGCGCGTTGCGCGTTGTTCATTATGCTATTTTAAGGGCGCATGCTTGACCATAATGTATAGCGTGCACAACGCGCATACACTTTGCTCATGTAATCTACACAGATGCAAGTTATTTTTGCAAATCATAAATTGTTACACTAAAAAAATATTAACACATGAGATATCTTCATCTTCATCCGTCATATGACGGAAATCATTGTGGTGTGCCACGAAGATGTGAAAAAATAGGCATAAATCTAGCTTACAAATGATTCAGGCTAATTGTAATAATTAAGGATAAGACCTGTTTGCCCAATAGTGGCAAGACATATATGTATATAAGGACATCTGACAAATTGGTTTGTCCGTCAAGAACCAGGAACAAAAATCGACTGAAAAACTGAAAAAACTGAAAGACTGAAAAAAAAAAGACTGTGAAATCACCTTTACCATAATGTACAACATTACAACTTCACTTCTCTGTCTTTCACTGCTCTTAAAAGAACATCAGTCTCCTCGGCTGTGAACCGCTCCTGGCGTGCGCCTGGTAAATACGCCATAATAATAGCAATCCATAATGGAACTTGCGCACCTGCTTTTAAAGGGAATGTTGGATGACGCTCGGATTGGTTTATTCACGTTACGCCCAAACCACACCTATGAATAATGAAGCTACTTCAGACCAACCCATTTTAGATTTGCGCCGGGCGCAAGAGCCATTTATCCCGCCGGGAAAATAGCAACAGCGCCGAGACCCGCCCACAAAGTTACTTGCGCTTCGCGTTTTGACACTTGCGTTTCAGATCGTTAAAATAGGGCCCTTTGTGTCTTGCCCTCCTTGTGCAAGGTGTCAATGGACGTCTTTTGGACAACTGTCAAGTCAGCAGTCTTCCCCATGATTGTGTAGCCTACAGAACTAGACTGAGAGACCATTTAAAGGCCTTTGCAGGTGTTTTGAGTTGATTAGCTGATTAGAATGTGGCACCAGGTGTTTTCAATATTTAACCTTTTCACAATATTCTAATTTTCTGAGTTACTGAATTTGTGATTTTCCTTAGTTGTCAGTTATGATCATCAAAATTAAAAGAAATAAACATTTGAAATATATCAGTCTGTGTGTAATGAATGAATATAATATACAAGTTTCACTTTTTGAATGGAATTAGTGAAATAAATCAACTTTTTCATGATATTCTAATTATATGACCAGCACCTGTACACTGATCAGGCATAACATTATCCTAGTATTTTTGCTGCCAAAACAGCCCTGACCCGATGAGGCATGGACTCCAAGGTGTGCTGTGGTATCTGGTACCAAGATGTTAGTGGCAGATCCTTTAAATCCTGTAAGTTGCGAGGTGGGGCCTCCATGGATCGTACTTGTTTGTTCAGCACACCCCACAGATGCTCGATTGGATAGAGATCTGGGGAATTCGGAGGCCAAGTCAACACCTCAAACACGTTGTTGTGCTCCTCAAACCATTCCTGAACCATTTTTGCTTTGTGGCAGGGCACATTATCCTTCTGAAAGAGGCCACAGCCACCAGGGAATACCATTCCCATGAAAGGATTTACATGGTCTGCAACAATGCTTAGGTAAGTGGTATGTGTCAAAGTAACATCCACATGGATGGCAGGTTTAAGGTTTCCCAGCAGAACATTGCCCAAAGCATCACACTGCCTGGTTACTTTGGTTACTTTGACACGTACCACCGACCTAAGCATTGTTGCAGACCATGTACACCCTTTCATGGAAACCTACAGGACTTAAATGATCTGCTGCTAACATCTTGGTGCCAGATACCACAGCTCACCTTCAGGGGTCTAGTGGAGTCCATGCCTCAACGAGTCAGGGCGGTTTTGGCAGCAAAAGGGGGATCAACACAATATTAGGTCATAATGTTATGCCTGATCGGTGTATTGTACAGATTATAATTATTTGCTTATCTCCTCAAAATTACAGTTAAACTGTTAACAGTTCTGAACGTGAATAAAACAATCTTTTCCATTTGGCTGTATGATTTCCATGTGATGCCGGGAGTCATAGCTGGTCGATGTTTCATATAGGCTCCATAAGATCTTCAGTTTTTATAGGCTCTATCTCCCTCCCAGAAAAAGCAACATAAATTAGGGCATTTGCCAAGGTTAACCCGTATAACATGCTATCAGTTGATGTCCCCGTTAATTTACTTTGGTCTTGCTGTAAGGGAAATGGTTTACGATTTCAGCCACCTGGCATGGCAAAATCAACCACCCTGTAGTATGTGTTGAGGGACAGGCCTTATCATTACATGGAGGTGTGCAGGGAAATATACTCGGCAGAGACAGATGATCAGGAGATCGATATGAGCGGTGGCTGTTTGAAAGATGCAGCATCATTATTAAGCAAAAAAAAATCCAATCGCCGCCTTGCATCAAAGTCACATCCGTTATTAGACCGTGAAACCGTAATTGAAGAGCATGATGACTGAAGAAATGAAAGCAATTTTACTGACAGGATCCAGTCTCGCCACCACCTCCTGGTAGAATCTTTAATGGGATGTGACCACTCAGGGAAGAGCAAGCTGCTGTTTAGTGGGCTGTGTGTCACCTTAAGACCTGTGCTGGTCTGTGATCAAACAGTTTAAATGGACGTAACACCCAGAAGCAATCACTGATGTCTCTCACCCAGGACAGGTAAAGATTAATATTGACTACAGTGATGACCTATGCAAGCAATCTTGAATGTCAAATACGCTACTGGCTGCTCAGGGTAGGATGTCATTTATACACACCTGGCCTCACTACAAAAAGCAAATATCTTCTTGGAGACTCTCTGTGGCCTAAATGACACTAGTATTTGTCTCTGGTTTATGGAGGAGACATGTCTATCTTGTTGAAAAATATTTGTGCTTGTACTCGTTGTGTGCATATGAAAGAGTTTAAACATTCCGTTGAGAGTTTAAACTGCTCTGTTCTAAAATCAAGTGAGCTGCCTACAGAGACAGCATTTTAGGGCAAAAGTTATATATATACATATACAGTATACATATATTCAGTTTTTATAGGCTCTATCTCCCTCCCAGAAAAAGCAACATAAATTAGGGCAATTAATAATATGTATATTAATAATATATATTTTATTAATTTGATTCAAAGCTGAATTTTCAGCATTACTCCAGTCTTCATTGTCTAAATGATCCTTCAGAAATAATTTCTGATTTGGTTCTGAAAGGAACACGCCGACTTTTTGGGACTTTAGCTTATTCATCGTATCCCACTGAGTTAGATAAGTCCATACGTACCATTCTCATCTCTGTGTGTGCCATAACTCTGTCTCACGCACCCACTGCTATAGCCTAGCTTAGCACAAAGACGGGAGGTAAATGGCTCCAGCTAGCCTACTGCTCAATAAGTGACAAAATAACGCCAACATTTTACTATTTACATGTTGCGATTTTCAGGCGCTGTGTAGTATCAATGCGCCTGCTGCACCCATAGTAGCAGAAAAGTTCCTTTATTATTACACAGGAATGAGAGAATAGTTTCTAGCCACATCGGTCTAGAAAATCGCAACTTTTCATTTTCCGTCGGTCTTAGTACATGATGTAACTATACACATCACAACATGTAAATGTTGCCGTTATTTTGTCACTTATTGAGCAGTAGGCTAGCTGGAGCCGTTTACCTCCAGTCTTTGTGCTAAGCTAGGCTAGCGGTGGGTGCATCAGACAGAGTTATGGCAGGCACGGAGATGAGAATATGTATGGACTTATCTAGCTCTGGGGGATACGGTGGATAAGATCACAAAAAGTCGGCATGTTCCTTTAGGAAACATTTATTATTATTATCAATGTTGAAAACAGTTGTGCTGGTTAATATTTGTTGTGTGTGATACTTTCTTTCCTCAAGATTCTTTAATGGATTTAAAATATAAAAAGCAGCATTTATTTGAAATAGAAATCTCTATAATTAAACATTATCCATTTATTTTCTTTCAGTTTTGAGCAATTCTAAGTTTTCGGCAATTAAAATGATTAATTTCTTAAAAAATCTTACCAATCCAAAACTTACTAAAATTCACCATGGTTCCATTAAAACATTATAGTTGCTACAATTGTATTTAAGACATATTGCTGATCCATACAGTTTCATTGTAACAATTACATACTAACGGGATGTGTGGTCTCTTGGCGGGAACTGTGATTAACATGATTTTGTTGATTTCATTTTTCAGCCTTTTCATTCAGTGCCATTCGGTTCATTCAACTCCCCTTTACTTTAACAAATGTAAATATGTGTTTCATTTTACGGTTGCACAGCTACGATTTTCTTCGGCTCTCCTGTATTCCTGCAGCAGACAGATATGGTCTAGGCTCTGTGCCAAGGACAATCTCTGAGGCCCTTTGTGGCACACTCAGCCTTACAGAGCGGAAACAACGCGAGGGGCTTGCTAGCTGCAGCGGCACTGT
Source organism: Gobio gobio (assembly GCF_949357685.1). NCBI lineage: Eukaryota > Metazoa > Chordata > Actinopteri > Cypriniformes > Gobionidae > Gobio > Gobio gobio. The sequence continues at coordinate 41,843,613 of NC_137103.1, forward strand.
GAGAATAGATGCACTCTGATGGCTTTGTGAATGAAGAGCCCTTGTCTTCAGCCAGGGCACGTAGCCAGGCTGCCCTGAGCTCTGCCTCATTGACTCACACTGGGAAGGGAACATGCATAATGCTCAAGTCCTATCTCTTTACTTTTCTCGCTCGCTCGCTCACTTGCTTTCTCTCTCTCCAACCACCTCCTTCGCCCACCCGTACACTGTAGCGTAGCATAGTTTTGGCACCGAAAAAGAGCACAGCACACCACCGGATTATATGCATGTGGTATAAAAGGGACAAACAAATGATAATGGCATGTGCCTCCATTGGCAGTCAGACCTGCTGGTTCTGTGACTTTGGGAAATGAATAATTCATCTGTTTTTCCAGGTGGCAGGCTGTGGTGGGCCGATGAGGATCTGGCTCAGCTGGGGACGGTCGCCAAACGGGATGGACGTAACCCGGTGGTGCTGCGCAATAAGACCAGCGGAGTGGTACACATGAAGGTGTATGACAGAGATGGTCAGAAAGGTGCGTCGCGATACAGTGAAGGTTGCTGCAAAAATCTTTGGCATGTGACAGTCTTTAAAATGACTAACTGAAGGGATTTTGTACTTCAAAGAGCTTGTCGCTTTTAGCCAGTAGGCTTTAGTTGAGTCAAACACGTACCATGATTTAGCTACTTGATAGTACATTCTGGTAGAGAGCATTTGATTGAACTTTGGATCTTTGTAGTTTAATATGAGTCATCAATGTTTAAAAAAAAAGTTACTCAGTTTTCCTGGGAGAGAAAAAAAATTATATCTTATATCTGTAAATGAAGTCCATGTTTGGGGCTACACAAGCAGTGATTAGCCTCAAAATGAACAGACATAGACTAAAAGCCATAGAACTTTCTTTTTTACTTCATGGAGCCTTTAAGTAGCATATTAAAAGAAATGTGCTGAAATAAACAAGACTTGATTATACCATGATGTTTAATTTACTTGTAAATTGCTAGCTCTAAACGAGTCAACTGTTTTCTACCTTCATTTTTTTTAATTATATAATATCACAAACTTATCTTCCCTGTGCCTAAGCAGAGATATATTCAGATATTGGTTTTCCATTTTGTGAGTTATTCCGCAAATAATTCACACTAATGGCAGATCCATTAACGGCATTGCTGTGGATCCCACTAAACTGTCGACTTGAATAAGGAATGACCATTAAACGGGCTCAAATGTAAATCTGTCCAGCCACCAAATTTCTCCGGCAGCAATTAGCCTCTCTATTCATAATGCGGAGCTGTCTTATTACTGTCGTAGATGTGCAAGCTGAGCTTTCCATGAGAGCTTGTGCTAATACACAGTGGTGCAGTTTCCCTCCCCTTCACTTTTAGTTATACAATTAAGACGAGAATAAGACTTCCAGGAAGAATGTGAAGTCATCTTAACTTGACAGCAACACTAAAACCTTTCATCAAATGAGCAGAGATATCCCGATTTTACGACCAGACCATTGTGGCCGAACTTGTTAATGAATTGCTTTCATTTAAAAACGTAAATGACATGCCTGAGAAACTGTCTTAAATTAGTCTTCTGCTTTGGCTTTGCTTATATGGCTCATAAACATGCCATTATAGAATATAGTAACTTTTTTATTATTTTATATGCTAATTTTGGGGGGAAATATTCAGAATTTTGAGGAATGGATAATAGATTTCACATAGTAAAATAAATTAAGGAGGACCCTATACTCTGCTTTTAGCTATTCAGAGTATTCAGAGTTATCGCTAGTGGGGCGAAAAAGGAAACTTGGCACAGGGTGCCCAGAGTCAATGGGGGGTCCGATCTCCCCTGAGGGCCCTAATTTCCTTAAGTTAAAAAATACTTTTTTAAAAAATAATTTTTTGAACTTATTGATATTAATTGAATATGTTAATGTGTTAACTTTGATATGCTGATTTCATTGTGCTTTTTAATGATATTAAACATGATTATTATATTATATCTGTAGCCCTAGTTTTTAACAGTAGGAAATGGGGTTTGTGTGATAATATTCTCTGTAAAATTGCTTTTGAAATGATATCAGAACAGCAGTACATATGTCAATTGGCATTCAAACCAAAAGGTTTCTCTTCAGGTTTACTGTACTGTTCAAAAGTTGTTGTTGTTGTTTTTTGTTTTGTTTTGTTTTTCTTTAAATTAATACTTTTATTTAGCAAGGATGCATTAAATTGACCAAAAGTCACAACAACAAATACATGTATTATGTAGCAAAATATTTTTTTCAACTTTCTATTAATCAGAGAATCCTGTAAAAAAATTTTTTTAATAATAATAATAATGTATCACAGTTTCCACAAAAATTCCAATGGTTGAAAACAGTTCTTGAGCTCCAAATTAGCATTAGAATTGTTTCTGAAGGATCATGTGACACTGGATTAATAGCTGCTTAAAATGTAGCTTTTGGCATCAAAGGATTAAATATATTTTAAATTGTAATAATGAGCAATGGGTGATAAAAAGGGGGTTCAGAAAATGTATAAAACAGTCATTATTTTTACAGTTTTGTCTGGCTGTACAAGTAGATCTGAATACAAACTTCACCTATCACATTCCTGTATTTAAGAAATGTAAATGTTTTCGCAACGGTTTGAAATAATTATATTGCAATAATGTACAAGCGTTAGAGACGGAGAAGCCTACAGTCAGCTGCTGTAGTTTTCAAGACTTTTTATTAAGAAAAAATGTCATTCATCATCATGTTGTCTCCTCTTATTGTGATCTCTCTCAGGTAGGAATGCCTGTCAATTAAATAACGGTGGTTGCTCGCAGCTCTGTCTACCCACGTCTGAGAACACACGTACATGTGCCTGCACCATTGGCTACAACCTGCGCAGTGACCGTCTCTCCTGTGAAGGTAGGCTGCTGTCGTGGCCCGTGTCCTTTTGTTTAGCGGGGATGTCACGATTGTTTTCTTCACTTTTAACAACAATTCACGTCCTTTTCAGGTGTCCAAAGAAACCTGGGTGACATTTAATTGACCTCAATCTAACATCTTTTGCTTGCTGTTGTCTATCACAGGCTTGAGTTCTTTTCTGATGTACTCTTTTCATGAGGGGATACGTGGAATCGCTTTGGATCCCAGTGACCACGCCGAGACACTGATGCCCATCAGTGGCACCTTGTTTGCCGTTGGCGTGGACTTTCATGCAGGTACAAACACTGCACTTTCTGTGACTCAGCCATGCTATCTTCCACTCTGTTCACTAGTGTATAGAAATGCTCTCTGAATCCTCTGTGTGTGCACAACAAAGATAAGGCATGTATTGCGTTCTCTGCATTACATTTTTAAAATGTTGTTTGCTGTCAGATCTACAGTTTCATATTAGCTACACAGTCTCTTCCCAGATCAGAGGGGACTCTACAAGACTGCATATCACGTTGAAGAGATAAACCACTCAAATGGGTTAAACAAGTTGGTGCAAACAGTAACTCAGATAAATATTCCCTTTTGCATCTCATATAACTAGAACCATAAGAGACATAAAGCAGTATAGTAGATAATCTAGCAAACGGAAGTAGAGACGACATTACCAAGCTGATGGTGTTGAGTGGTTGTTGTCATACTATGCATTATTCATTCTCTGAATGAGGTTAATTTGACAGCGGTCTGATGCAAGATTATTCAGCCTGTTTCAGGGGAGCATTTTGTGGTGACAAGTGGCATAAATGAAGTGAGCGTCAAGGGGGAAGTCCACATGTGATGGTACCAAATTATCATTCTAACAGTCAATAATATGAGACATTTCCATAAACATGCAAACACATACGCACACATTAGCACAGACTACCTACTGTAGTCATTCAAATGTGACCTGACCTTTCTTTCTCATATAAACAAACAACCAACAAACACTGTGCTGAAAAAGTACAGTCCATATAGCATTCCATTGAGTTTAGAGCTGATGCAAAAAATAAGTATATAGACGTATACACTATATTGCCAAAAGTATAGAGGGTATGCATGGGACGTCACTGTCAGCCGGAGTGACTGCGGTTATGGCCACTTTGTGGCAAAAAGACTGAGAGGCAGCATTGGTTTTCAGCGTGAATGCCGCAAAAAACACACAAAACCAGGCCTGGAGCCAGATGGGAGGTGGTAGGTCGGTGGGTTTTAGTCCCCCTTGGACATCCCTGTGCCCCCCTGCGGACCGTGGGAAACTGACGTGATAATAGCGTGTAATTTTCTCACTCAAACCACTTTGCCTGCTGCTTCTGCTACTGATTGCTTTTAGAGGGAAAAACTGCCCATAACTGCTGGTCTAAGATCTGTTTTCTTCGTAATAATAGCATATAGCGAAAAAGAGTTGGCAAAAGATCCAGTGTGTATCTGTATTTGCTCGTCAAATGATTCAATTTCCAACGTGTTTTGGCATTGGTGAGTAATGTAGCCAATCATAGACATGTTTGTTGATTTCTTGAACGCAATGGCCAATCACAGGTGTTGAAGTTAGAATCCACTCACAGAGTTTTTGTCCAGTGCTGAGTTCTGCACGCACGCAAATCCTCTCTGACAAAGTGTAGACATTATGGAAATGAGAGATTCATTTTGTCGTCAGCTTCACTGACTAATATAACTTTGTGAGATCATGTTCACTGAATGAGTGACAGCTTTTAGTGATTATAAAAGGACCGCTCTTTACGCGCTGTCCATGCGATATAAACAAAAAGGTCTATACTATATTCAAAATTTTAATAAAACTTTTGTTTTCCATTCGTAACAAGCGGCCACATACACATTTCAATACATAGCTCCATCCTCCCCATATAAATGAGGGATTCACTGGTTGCATGTCAATGTCCATGGATCACTGGATCTTTGGTAAGTTGTAAGGAACACTATATCGAGTCCAACCTTTAGTTTAAACTGATAACTGTTTGTTGTACTTGCGTTTTACCCAGCAGCTCTTCTGCAACTCAGTCCCAGCTGAGGGGGCGTGTTCTGGCAGGAAAGTGAAGTTGATGTAAAATCATAGAGCGCGGTCTGCGCATGCTGAGGCGCACAGTGCGCAGAAGTCGCCAACTTTCTGCAGAGTCAATAGCTACAGACCTCCAAACTTAGTGTGGCCTTCAGATTAGCTCAAGAACAGTGCGTAGAGAGCTCCATGGAATGGGTTTAGAGCAGCTGCATCCAAGCCTTACATTAAGTGCAATGCAAAGCGTCGGATGCAGTGGTGTAAAGCATGCCGCTACTGGACTCTAGGGCAGTGGAGACGTGTTCTCTGGAGTGACAAATCACGCTTCTCTGTCTGGCAATCCGATGGACGAGTCTGGGTTTGGCGGTTGCCAGGAGAACGGTACTTGCCTGACTGCATTGTGCCAAGTGTAAATTTTGGGGCGGGGGGGGGGGGGGGGGGGGGTGTATGGTGTGGGGTTGTTTTTCAGATGTTGGGCTTGGCCCTTTAGTTCCAGTGAAAGGAACACTTAAGGCTTCAGCATACCAAGACATTTTGAATAATTTCATGCTCCTAACTTTGTGGGAACAGTTTTGGGATGGCCCCTTCCTGTTCCAACATGACTGCGCACCAGTGCACAAAGCAAGGTCCATAAAGACATGGATGAGCAAGTTTGGTGTGGAGGAACTTGACTGGCCTGCACAGAGTTTTGACCTCAACCCAATAGAACACCTTTGGGATGACTTAGAGCGGAGACTGCAAGTCAGGCCTTCTCATCCAACATCAGTGCCTGACCTCACAAATGCGCTTCTAGAAGAATGGTCAAAAATTCCCATAAACACACTCCTAAACCCTGCTAAAGTCTTCCCAGAAGAGTTGAAGCTTTTATAGCTGCAAAGGGTGGGCCAACTCCATATTAAACCCTACAGATTAAGAATGGGATGTCATTAAAGTTCATGTGCATGTAAAGGCGGGCGTCCCAAAACTTTTGGCAATATAGTGTGTATATATATATATATGTATGTATATGTATGTATGTTTGTTAGATATATGATGCATTTTATTTACTTATAGTATTATTATTATTATTAATATATCTTTTTTATTTATTTAAATTATGTAAAGTAAAATGGCACTACTGCTACAACAACAACTACTACTACTACTACTACTAATAATAATAATAATAATAAGGGTTGTCAATCAATGAAAACATGTATATTAATATACATTTATAAATATGTTATTGTATCATTATATTTGTTATTATTTTTTAGAAATGTAATGTAAATATTGATATATTATGCATCTTGTTCATTAATAATAATATTACTAATTATTAATATTAATAATTCATAATAACATTATCATTCTACATTATATTAATAATAATAATAATAATAATAATAATAATAATAATAATAATAATAATAATAATAATATATACTAGTTGTAGTATAGTGCTTTTGTCAATAAATGATTTAGCAAGAAAATCATTACCTTGGAGTACTTTGTATCTGTTCTAAACTGAATAGATGTTTATATGTATTGAAACAATTATTATTCACCTTAATTCACCTTAAGTCATTATATGGTCTGGTCTTTTTTTCACACTCTGTGTGGGTTGGAAAACATGGCAGAATTGCTAACCTCAGCAGCAGGGCAAAAGAGGCAGATGGTCAGAGAGTTTCTATGCAAATGCTCTCGCCTACCACCAGAATCAGCTCATCTCGGGTGAAGAAAACCCCAGTCCGGCTCAGCCTATGACAGCTGATTACACATGCATACCATTTGCATGTTATTTAGAGGCAGCTTGTTGGAGCATAAAACAGATGAGGGCCTTCCAGCTGGCTGTTGTCACATGTAAGAAATCCGTTAGCCGAGTGTGAATTCAGTAATAACAGTAGGGTGCAAATAAATAACTACTCTTGCCGCATTCGGTTGTAGGACAAATATACCATTTACATTTAGAGCGTGCTTCTGTCAAAACAATCTTTTAGTCATTGCTAATCATGTTTGATTTGTTTGCTACACAATTTTTGCATGTCACTTTGAATGTCCCCTTACAAAAAGCTTGTTGGTAACTGTAGCTATTGTGACTGATAAAAAAGCGTTTGAAATTGATATGGGATCTCTTACAAACAGTATATACGTTTCCAGTGTATCTCTGCCATGTGCTTTATTTATTTATTTGATGTAAAGCTTATGTGATGCATTCTCATACACTATTTATGTTACAAGCTTTGCTCTTAATGTGAATAAAAATGTCCTCCTTCATACAGGCAATGATACAATTTACTGGACAGACATGGGTTTAAACCGGATCTCCAGAGCCAAGAGGGATCAGACATGGAGGGAAGACATTATCACCACTGGCATCAACAGAGTGGAGGGCATTGCAGTCGATTGGATTGCTGGTTAGACACAAACATCATTTAAAAAAATGGAATGCTGCCATTTGTTATCACTATCTGTCTGTGTATAGTTTTTCAATAAATGGTATTGCTCAGCACACAATGTCAGGACTTCTCCAGTTAAAATCTTAAAATCTGTGCACTACCATTAAAAAGTTTGGGTTTGGGGGGGGGGGGATATGCTCACCAAGGCTGCATTTATTTGATATAATAAAAACAGTAATATTGTGAAATATTTAAAATATTTTAATGTTTTTTTGTTTTTTTTTAACCAGGTAACCTTTACTGGACAGACCATGGCCTCAACCTCATTGAAATTGCTCGTCTAAATGGTCTCTACCGGTCAGTTGTTATATCAGATGGCCTGGATCAGCCAAGAGCCATTGCAGTGCATCCACAGAGAGGGTATGTCATATGCCTTTGAGACAACAGATCATATTCAGCCATGTCTGCTGTTCAGTAATATAAATCTTTAGAAATTACAAATTACTGAGTCAATTTTAGGGAACTATTAGATAATACAATGAGCTTTTGAGAAATGAAAATGCAGGGTGGGTTTTTTACCTTTGAAGGTCAAGTACATTTTGTGATCTGCCTAAAACAAAATTGGCTTTAAAATGTCTTGGCCTTCACTAATGAACCAAATGAAGAATTTTAAACCAGCAGAAATGCATCTCCATTTAGTCACAGGCCCATTTTGCAGTCCGTTATGGTATTCTTTCAGTAATTAGGATCTAAATTTATGGTCTCCATTCTTGCTAGTTTTTTTCTGTATTTGATCTTCACACCCTTCAATCAGAATCACACACTGAAAAGACAAGTTTTAGACATATCAGAATGTTAACTCATCTACCATCTATCTGCTGACAGCAGACAGCATCAGGAGTGGGATCCTCTAAACCCCAGACATCCAAAAAAGAGCCTCCCATTCAAGCCTAAGGCTATAAAACCTGTCTTTTCCTTTCCCAGTTGAGTCAAACTTTGAATGACATTTCCTTGGTGGTGTAACAACAGTTATACACTTTAAAGGAGTATTTCACCCAAAAATGAAAATTCTGACATCTTTTACTCACCATCATGTTGTTCCAAACCCACACTTACTGGCTTACTGTCTGTCGAGCACAAAAGTAGAAATTCTGTGCCGGTTGCTGTTGTTCTTGTATCCTTTGGATAAAATCATTTTAGAGTGAATGAGGAAGGCTTTAAGATTCAAAGGGGATGCAAACAGCAACATAGTCTACAACCCAATCATTGAGAATCATATCAGTCAGATTTGTGAAGTTTTAAGAATCAAATCAAAGAGTTCACTGAACTGATTCAGTTCAAAAGAATGATTCGTTCACAATGGTTCATACTTTTCTAATAAACATGCCAAGGTGCTCTAGGGCTGATGTCAAGATATATTCAGTGATAAATTTGTCATTTGTCAATATCATACTTATGATACTTTTTGCATCCTTTTTGAAGCTTGAAGTCTTCAGACTTTTGTAGGAAAGTTGTATGTTGAAATGATGACAGAATTGTAATTTTTGGCTGAACTGTTCCTTTAAGGTCACTATAAAATCTAGAATTGTTAAAGTGGTAATCCGGATCTGATTTTTCCAATTAACAGTTACTTATTCTGGACTGAGTGGGGAAAAAATCCTTGCATAGGTCGTGCACGACTGGACGGTTCGGACCAAGTGACCCTGGTCAGTTCTGGCATCGCCTGGCCGAATGGAATCACCATTGACCACGAGGTAAGGTGACGTGATTCTACTTCCTGACGCTCAGCTCACTCTCTCTTCTTCTGATGCTGATACAATAGAGCTGCTCCGAGGGGGAGGCGCTCATTTTTAAATTGCTTTCTAGGAAAATAGATTATACTGGTGCGACGCCCGGACCGACAAGATAGAAAGGATCAACCTTGAAACCGGGGAGGGCCGAGAGATTGTACTGTCAGCCTCCAATGTGGACCTGTTCTCCGTGGCTGTGTTTGGGACTTACATCTACTGGTCTGACAGGTAATTTATTATTTTACTAAGTGCTACACTCTCCAAAGTGGCCCACGGAGCCATCTGCTCCAGTCTCAACGGATTAACCCCTTCCGAGCAAGGTTATTATGAGGCCTGCCGTATGTTTCTGTCATCTCCCAGGCAGGCTCTGTTGGCCTTATGTAAATAGGTTGTACCGTAAGTCACCGCCAAGGTGACGTTTTCTCGCCTTTGCAGCTAATGCAGCTTTTCTGTGTGTTTTAATGATTCTTGCTTCTTTTAATTAGAAAACTGCCACCATTACACTGATGTCAGACTCTCTCTCTCTCTGTACCGTCTATGGTAGAGCCCACGCCAACGGATCAATCCGGCGCGGATTCAAGAGTGATGCCACCGACGCCGTCACGATGAGAAGTGGTCTTGGCGTCAACCTGAAGGACGTGAAAGTGTTTAACAGAGGCCGGGAGAAAGGTTGAGGTTTCAACTTAATGAGTTTATTTTATTATGCCACATATATTTTCTTTCAACAAAACAGGATTTATTCTGATTATCGCAGTGTGCATCCAGTGATGTTTTTCTATGCTTTTGCATGCAGGAACCAACCCTTGTGCGAGGAGCAATGGAGGTTGTCAACAGCTGTGTTTTCACCTGGGCAGCGGAAGAAGGACCTGTTCCTGTGCTCATGGGTACTTAGCCGAAGATGGCTTTGCTTGCCAAAGATATGAGGGCTATCTTCTGTACTCTGAAAGGACAATCTTGAAGAGCATCCACCTGTCTGACGAGAGCGATCTTAACTCCCCTCTTCAACCTTTTGAGAATCCAGACTACTTTAAGAACGTCATTGCTCTGGCGTTCGATTATCGGCAACAGAGCTCACACCACAACCGCATATTCTTCAGCGACATCCATTTTGGGAATATTCAGATGATCAATGACGACTGGTCAGGAAGACAAGTCATAATTGACAGTAAGTCTAGTTGGTTTTATTGTACATGCTTTCTGGAAAGTCCTGCTAATTGCTTCTTGGTTTGGATTTTGAGCTAGCCTTTTGATGATCGTGAAAAATGTCCAAAAATGCTGCTTCTACAGGTTTGGGCATTTGTTTTTGGTCCTGTCGTCGTCCTGATGCAGACTCATTGCAGTGACCCACATGTTGTTTAATGTTCTGCCGCTAGAACCATTCCAGCCTCTTAGCAGCCATTTGAGAAAGGCCATTTGTTGGAAAGCGTAAGTGGCACTGCCTGTGATGTACAGCAAGGCCTCCATGCATCCAACATCTAGTAAAAGTGTTGTAATAGCTACCTCCATTTTTCCACAACTAAGTGGGACCAATTTAACTGTCAAAAAAGATGTTTAAAACACTGCATCTTTTCCCATGATGGATTCTTGATGGATTAAAATCGCTTGTCTCATTTCCACCATCCCCAAACTGTAACAGGAATATGAATGGAAGCGGGGTGATATTTTTCAAGATCCTGCCTGTCACTGTTGTTGGAAAGTTCAGAATATGGTTATTGATTTCCTCATGTACGCTATATGCAGCAGACATTTCAGCCGCGATCAATATCCACGGCTGATGGTGGCCCACAATGAAAACCTAATATGCCTAATGACTGTGTATTATCCATTTACAATGTAATGAGACAATCTTGACAGTTTTTTTTATTTATTTTTTACATCAAAAACCTCATGTAGCCTACTACTTATATCACGTTCAATGTAATTTCTGATGCAGAAAGCATGCAGCAGACATAATTAAGTTCAAACGGCAAATAAGAAGAACGTTGCAATAACGTAAATGTACACAAGAAATTCTTGAATTAAATTCTTCATGATTGATAGCAGAAATGTACTTTTGTGGTATGCGGTCCTCAGAAAGTCAGTCATATGGCTTTAGAACAAAACAAGTTTGAGTTTGTTTTTTGTTTTTTTTATCATTTACGTATCTAAATTATAATTTCTTTGTCCTATGTAAACAGAGAAAAAAAAGTCCTGAACGCCTTTTCTGTATTTAGTAACCCAACTCATTTCACTTTGCAGAGGTTAATGGGATGTAGATATATTAGAAAGCCTCTGTGCTGCATGATTAGTGCTTCTATCCATTACTGTACTCTCTGAATTCTCTTTTAACTAACCTCATTGCTCCTTAGGTATTAGACCTTTTCATATTTCACTTTTACTTAATTTGCCATTTCTATCCTCTTGGTGATCATAAAAAATGGTTTTGTTCTGTTTCACTCTCGCCTTTGTTTAGCATATGTGATAAAATATCATTTACAGCAAATAGATTCACTGCTTTTTTTTCTCGCAAGTGTGGTGTTAAGACATTAACTGCGGTGAGTGATGTTCTTGGAACCTGTGAAATGTGACGATTCTTGATAGGAATTTCAGTATTACAGGTAAAACTAAATTTCTGTTGAATACACTACTTTTTTAAATAAGTTAAATGCATTATTAATATCAAAGATTAACTAATTAAATTAAAACAATGGCATGCACATTTTACAAGTAATTACTTTAGCATCAAATGCACGATACATTAATACTGATTTGACAGTAGGTTTGTAAGAAAAATTTGCTTTAAAGTTAGTTTTTTTTCTTTTCTTTCAAGGCCTAGTGCAAAGATTAGATATTTTGATGAATATGTAGGACGTTGAGGCGTTTTTGAACGAGAAGCACATTTTACCATTCTCAACTGTAATGTTCGCATGGGTCCACCGCATAAGTACGGTATCCAGAGAGAGTGAGAGAGTGATGTCGACTACAGGTTGAAATGAGTCTGCTCTTTTGATGGCGTCTCCACACAATTGAGCTCACTCACTTTTCCAGAGATGAAAGCCAATCCCAGCCACCACGACTACATGCACACTCAGAAACACATACAAACACTCTGTGCACTGTCACCGGGAGAGTGTGAGGACGTTAATAATCTGTATTTCCCTAATTAAGTCATACATCCCCTGTTAATTACTCCCTGGCCTCTCTAACAGTTTCTGCAAAGGCAAGCTGTCAGGCACTTTTTTATTGTGAATGATTAATTAGTGATGGATTTCTGCAGAACGTTAATAAAGTATTCTCTAAGATTTTTCAAAGAGTAGCATTTTTAGCCTCTGCTAGTTAAACACAATTGCTATTTAACCGATTACGTTTTTTTTTAGACATGACAGCAGACAAAGCATAACAGTTTTATAATGCTTAGTGAGATGTCACTTTGATTGATTATGGTTTTCTGAATGAACACACTCACTATGTGATTTCAGTATCAAAAAGAAAAACAGTACCAGTGCATTGCATGGTGTGTGTGTGTGAACATGTTTTTCTATCCCGGTGGGGACTTGAAAGCACACAGGCTCATGTGGACTCGTGTCACTGTGGGGACCTAAATTGAGGTCCCCATGGAGAAACAAGCTTATAAATCATACCGAATTAGTTTTTTTTTAACCTCATCCTGGTAAATCCTACTTTATGGGAACAAAATGTCCCCAAAATGATGGCAATATCCGAAATCCTTGTCCTTGTGGGGAGATTTTTGGTCCCCATGAGGAAAAGAGCTTATAAATCATACACAGTGATGTTTTTTGAAAAGTTTTCTGTGATGGGTAGATTTAGGGCTAAGGTTAGGGGACAGAATATACAGTTTGTACAGTATAAAAGGGTTAGTGTCTTTAGAATGTCCCAATAAAAACATTTTGCCAAATTAAAAAAAATATATATTTTAAACGTACTGCTCGCCAAATTAGCATGTGTGTGTGTGTGTGTGTGTGTGTGTGTGTGTGATAACACAATAGTATTACCATATTTGTTGTTATATTTTTCATTCAGAAATATCATATTAATTCAGTATCATGGTATATATCATAAAGTACCTTGGTATAATCATAATAGTAAAAATTTGAAAAAGCTGAAAGTATTAAAGGGTTAGTTCACCCAAAAATGAAAATTCTGTCATTAATTACTCACCCTCATGTTGTTGGACACATATTCGGAACACAAATGAAGATATTTTAGTTGAAAGCTGATGGCTGAGAAAGGCTTCAGACAGGCCTCCATTGGCATTCAGTACATTGACACTTCCAAGATCCATGAAAGGCACTTAAAACGTCGTTACAAAGTCCATCTCACAACAGTGGCTCTACAATAATTTTACGATGCGACGACAATAGTTTTTGTGCGAAAAAAAAATCAAAATAACACCTTTATCCAACTTGTTCTCGACTTCCGTGTATGCCTCCACGACGCATGCGCGAGAATATGACGCAGATCCGGCGTTCGGACATATGACCCAGAAGCGATTTGTTTACGAGCAGAGGAAGACGCGCGTGTCTAAGCTGTTGGATTCTACATTGATCGTGCTTTAGGTCTCGGCGTAGAGCTCAAAATGGGGCTTAAGTGTGTATTTCATGGATTCCCGAACGCCGGCGCTACGTCATATTCTCGCGCATGCGTCGTGGAGGCACACACGGAAGTCGAGAACAAGTTGGATAAAGGTGTTATTTTGATTTTTTTTTGCGCACAAAAACTATTGTCGTCGCATCGTAAAATGATTGTAGAGCCACTGTGGTGAGATGGACTTTGTAACGACGTTTTAAGTGCCTTTCATGGATCTTGGAAGTGTCAATGTACTGAATGCCAATGGAGGCCTATCTGAAGCCTTTCTCAGCCATCAGCTTTCAACTAAAATATCTTAATTTGTGTTCCGAATATGAACGGAGGTCTGACGGGTGTCCAACGACATGAGGTTGAGTAATTAATGACAGAATTTTCATTTTTGGGTGAACTAACCCTTTAACAAAAATGAACACACGTGTTAATTTCCACATTTTAACATCAAAGAGAACATTCTATTACATCACCTCTCCATGTGACAGTTGCAATATGTCATTAGCCAATGAGAAAGAAGCATGGTCAAACTGTAGTTTGTTTTCTTCTCCAGATGTGGGTTCGGTTGAGGGCTTGGCTTATCACCGAGCATGGGACACAATTTACTGGACTAGCTCCACCACCTCAAGCATCAGCAGATACACAGTAGACCAGAGCCGACAAGGAGCCTTCTCCAGACAAGCCGTTGTCACCATGTCTGAGGATGACCATCCCCACGTCTTGGCCCTGGATGAATGTCAAAAGTAAGTGATTTTTTTGGGGGGGTGGGGGGACTCACTTGGGTGTTTGATACTGTCGGTCTGTAAAGAATACTGTCAAATTACAAAAAAGTATTTAAATGTTCAAGGACAATGCTTTCACATATAATTTCACAGTTTCCGAGTTTGAGTTTGTTGTCACATGCATTAAAATGCTTATTTGCTCTTAAAAAAAATCCAAAATGCACCATCATCGATCATGTGACATGTGAGAGCCTAAGTTTGGTGTGCTGTGTATAAAAGGTGTGTAGCGTTTTTCTGCTCCGACAGAGGGAATGATTCCATTCACTATAGACTAAACAAAATGGATACATTCACTCACTTGACAGAGGAACCTTTGTCGACACATAACGTGAAACAAAATTGACTTTTATGTCAGGAGGAAGCATATTGACTTTTAAAATTGAGAGCAAATTGATTCGTCACACACAGGAAAACTGATATATATATGGAATGTCAATCAGACAAGAAGGAAAACATTTTAATTAGTTTGACCTCTTCCGATGATCCAAGCGCTGTGTGAAATTTGTTGTGGATGGAACATTTTTATTCCTGACAGGCAAAGTAGCAACTCTCCAGACATAGTGGATCATATTTGCGCTTAAATATCCCCTCTAAAAGAACCATTTGAGACTGATGAACAGCATTAATATTCAGAAAGATGTGCCGACCCTGAGTTCACTGACTACATTAAACCCTCAACCTTGGAGAGAATATGCTTACTTGGTTATCTGGCACTTTTTCAAATGGACTACAGACTGCTGTTAATTAGAATCTAACCTGAAATGATTAATTGGCATAGAATGTCAGCATGTATCACTAATTTTCAATTAGTCCATGGATTTAAACTGTGAAAGGAATTTTTAAGAGGAAACATCAAACAGGCCCTGAGGCTTTTCTGTCCACTATTATTGTGTAGTCGGTTATATTCCGGAGTCCCATAGAGCGGGTTTAAAAATACTGTATTGAATCATTTTGTCTCGCTAGTGCTGTCTGTAAAATCGCATCTATTCCTCTCATTTTCTGTCCCATGTATTTTATAGCCTCATGTTTTGGACCAATTGGAACGAGCAGCGCCCCAGTATCATGCGCTCCACTCTTGCAGGGAATAATATGAAAGTCATCATTAGCACAGATGTATTCACACCTAATGGACTCACAATTGACCATAAAGCAGAAAAGCTGTATTTCTCTGACGGCAGCCTGGGCAAAATTGAACGCTGTGAATATGACGGCTCCCACAGACATGTAAGTATGGCTCTTTCTTTCTTTTGTGATTTTTTTCTGAGACTTTTCAAGGAAAAGATCATGATTTTTTTAAAAGCCATTTTCCTGTCAAGATTCATCATTTTTGTTGCACTTCAGGTCATTAACATTTAATAATGTATTAGGAATCATAACAATAAACAGTATCTACTGCATTTATTAATCTAGGTTTGTTCATTTCTAAAATATTATTTTACATTTATAATATTTGTATACATATTTTTGAATTAGCAATGCACTATAGTATTTTTTTATAAATTAACATTAAAACATTGTTGTGCAATTAATGTTATCAAATTGAACCTTACTGTCAAGTGTTACCACAAACTTTAATTAAATTGATTACATTATATGCTAATTAATTCATCAAAATAATCACAATTAATTGCATATAAATATTTGTTGAGAAAAAAACCCCAAATGAAAATAATTCAAAGATGTCATTCTTTTATTGCTTTTTAAATAATGAATCGTGTCCAATGAATCCTAGAGGGTTTCCAGTTCCATTCTTTGTACGAACATTTTTTCTTTATTTTAATAATTGTTGTTTAATTAAGTGCTTTTGACTAGAGGAAATAACAACCACCAGTTGAAGCAAGTCCTACTCATTTTCGAAAACATCAACCTCAATTGGCTTTTGCGTCTGGTCACTATGTCTACATGATAATGACTTGATGACCACTCAAAAGGTCAGGCAACCCCATAGAGTTATTAGTGTCCACTGATGCAGGGTCTGTTGACCCTTCACAAGATTAGTTTAATTGTAATGAATTATTCGCTTTAAATAAACATGACAAAGAGTTCATTAGAGTTCCTCAACCTCCCAAACTAAGCGCACTGATGGTAATGAAAGCTTGTTTTGAGACTCCTGCTGGGCCGTCCTCTCAACCAGCCAATTAAACTGTGAAGAATTAAGCAAAACTAAATCAACATGGCTTTTGGCAAACTGCCTTGCAGTTGGTTTTAGTGAGGAGGATTGTGTGGTGAAACGGAGTCGAAGCTTAACGGTACGCATGGATAGATTTTCTCTGATGAAACACAATCTGTCACACTGTGCGGTGCCATCATTTACATCATATCCACACAGAGATGACTATTATTATAGATGTAATTTTTTTGCAATGCCCATCAGAACGGCAAGCAAATGCATGTGGCTATAGTTGTTAGCCGAAAACTCTATTTGACATCTATTTGATCAGATAAACAGAGATAATTAGTGCTGGAGCAGATCGCTTGCACCCCTAAATTTAATTCTGAATCAATATGCTCCATCAAAAACCATCTGGCATGCTCCTCATCCCCCCCCCCCTCTCGGATCTCCAGTTGTTGTTTGCTCAAGCTGGGCTCTCTTAATCAACACCTGTCCTATTTTTCCCACCATGGTGGCAGGGCTAATGTGATCACGGCTACAAGCGTGTTCCTCTTAATGCTTGGGTCTCCAGAGCTGTGGGACATCCTCCCGCCCCACAGCCCGGAAACTCCCAGAAGGAGTCGTGTGATGTATATCCGTGTCCGTCACCATGACACCTGCATTAACACTCTCAGGATCTGGGCTAAACTGGCTGCTGGGGGATTATTTAAAGCACGTGTCCTCTACCTATTCATTAGTTTTGGTCTCCTCAAAGAGACTTTACAGTGGTCGTCAGAGTCTGTTTTTGTCTCTGGTTAAAAGCCATTGTTTCGAATCTTGTGTGAGATGCATTTATTTATTAGCCTGACAAGCCAGACCCACATCAAGATGTTGGGTCTGGAAACTCACCATTGACAGGGCTCAATCCGAGGGGCGGGATAAACGATTGTCTTTCAAATTCCCTCTGCACGCAATTGGATAGCGCCATGGGCGCCAACCAACCAGAGCGAAGAAGAAGGTGACGCGGAGCTAACGTTAGTTGATAGACTTTCGCTGTATCCGGTCGGCAAAACTTCGAACATATCTTCTGTTTTTAAGAATGACTTCAGTGCCATTCTTTGTTCTTTTCTCAAATAAAAGCTTAACTCCAAGTCTTTCAGAGTCGCGGCCAAAGCCGATTCAAAAGACCGCTGTTCGTCAGCTTATGTGTTTACGAGTAGCACGCAGAACCTCTGCAACTCTGCCGTGACGTGCCGTCATTATGTTAAGCCCGCCCATCGACTCTACACACGCTGTGATTGGCCTGACCAGAGTTTGGTTTTTCCAGCTCTCAGCTCTACCGAGAGTTGCTAGACTACACTCGCGGCAAAATAAATTTTCTGCCGCTAGGGTGCGTCTAGATTTCTAGGCTATTTATACATGGATTTCTCGGCGACGTCATCACTGCTTGCGCACGCACCCGAGAGGCAGAAAGAAGAAACCTCTCGTGTTGTAGGTTAGTAGCGGCGTGTCTGTAAGTCAAAATGACAAGGAGTTGCTGCGTGTTTAATTGTACCAACAGAGCCAGTGCTGAGTGCCTGATGTTTAACATACCTAGGGGGAAGCATGCGTTTGCCAAAAAATTATTACCTAACATGATCATTCATACATGTATCACAGCAACACTGCAAAATTAAAGACAGACAAACAGATCCAACTAAAATCACGTTTTATTGAGTCAGCAGTTATATACAAACAATAAGGAAAGCTTCAATGTTGTTGCAGTAGCGGACCAGCGATCTGTCTTTCTGCCTCCAGGATGCGCACGCACCCTGTAATGTTTGTAAACAGGAAACCCGTGTATTTATAGAACTGGTGGCTAAAAACTGACAATTTTTTCAATGGCCGATAATAAAGATTTTTTTTTACATCAGGATGGCCGAAATTTTAGAGATGCATGATTTACCAGTACCATACCATATTACAGATTTATTTTTATTTATTCTATCTGTCCATATTTGATATAATGATGCATGTTCATTTTCTCTGGTTTTACATTTAGATGACCTTTGTGATCGTCTAATGTTCATTTTATAATATTGATTATGTGTAACAATTTATAAAACAGTGTTAAGTTTGATCTTTAGGAAGTCTCAAAATAAATATCCATTTTTCATAATGTACATAATAATGCCAAAATTCACTTTGTTTTATTTAAGTTTTATAGTGTTTCCTTTTTAATTAGTTTAGAAAAACATTGCATAGCATTTTAATGTCAGCCATATTTATAAGCCCTAACATGAAATATGCAGACTTCTTTCAGACATATTAATAAATAATAAAACATTCATTATATGTGTGTGTGTGTGTGTGTATATACGGTCTGTTTGTGTGTGTGTGTGTGTGTGTGTGTGTGTGTGTGTGTGTGTGCATATATATATATATATATATATATATATATATATATATATATATATATATATATATATATATATATATATATATATATATATATATATATATATATAATATATATTATACAGTCAAACCAAAATTTATTTAGACATCATCAACATTTCTTACATTTTCACAGTTTATTCACTATAGTTTAGAAAATGGTAATAAAATATGACAAGAGTTAAACTGTCAGAACAAATTCATCTTGATAATGTCAGATAACTTTAGAAAGGTATGTAATATATTGCAATCAACCAATCAGCTGTTAAATTTAAGTACACATTTAGATAATACCAATTTAGGTCAACCAATTACCAAGCAATGCTTCATTTTGTTCAGTCTGTGGTGTAAAATGTCGCATTAGCAATTAAAGAAAAAACACTTAAGCAAAACATGGTCAGGTCAAAGTGTCTGAATAATTTTGGTCCCAAATTTGTATTAATTTTACCGGTAGTCCACTGTATACTATAGTGTCTACTATAGAACTTTAGTGTCCTGCACCCACTAGTAAAAAATATAAAAAATTGTATCTTGTGTCTGAGTAATTTTTGGCTTGACTGTATATATATAATTGTATATATACCCTTAAGCATTTTTTCTATGCGTGACCCTCTGTATTTGTTGTTAGGTGATTGTTAGGTCGGGACCTGGCACATTTTTTGGACTTGCTATCCATGGAAACTACATTTTTTGGTCCGATTGGACTCGGCGGGCTGTGCTACGAACCAACAAGTTCACTGGAGGAGACACTAAAGTTCTTAGAGCTGATATTCCCCACCAGCCAATGGGAATTATAGCAGTTGCCAAAGACACTAATAGCTGTAAGTATTCCAAAATAAATGATTGGGCAATGAAAGTGCCCTCTGAAACTTTTCATATCTGTGTTTTATGCTTTGGATTCACAGCTGGGATTTTGCTGGTGGTGGCTCTTTTTGATTTCTAAGGAATAGTAGGAATGATAAATTAGAATGGACTTATTTAGTAACCAAGCAAACTAAATTGGTGACATAATTAATTTAAAAAAGTATCCTCGAGTCGAAGAGGATTCTCTGAACTGTCGCAAATGTGAAAAGTAGGACATTAAGAAATGGGTTTAAGAGACTCCCGACGGTTTCTGTTTGTGAGCCTGCTGTGAGGGGTTTTCTCCTCTCATTTGTTTGATCACACCGTATGATTGCAGCTGCCTGCCCCTAACCATTTTTACCTAGTGAATGTTACCAGTCAGCACCTCCATAGAGAGATGTGTATTCATTCGAAGACAGTTTTGAGGATAACTGCTGTTGTCAGGGACGTCACTAGGATTGGAATACAGGGGGGGCTTAGCCCCCAGGGTATTTGTAACTTGCGTTTGCTAAATCTTTGCACTCATATCTAGAGCTACACTGACGTCAACAACCAGTCAAGAAACCAAGATTTTAAGAAGTAAAACGTGACAGACATATCCTCTTCTTCCATTTCTACTCTGTTAAAGAAAAGTTACTGTAATGTTAGCTTTTAGACACATCAAAGCTGATTGGGGAATTTACTTAGGTCAGATTTTGCTCCTGATGAGTTACTATAAGCAATGACTTATATTGTCTGTCTGCTCATGTAAATGTATGAAAAGGTACTAGCATACTATATCTAATTCCTCTCTATATAAGATAAGTTGTCCACAGAATGCTATTTAATTACACAGAACCGCATGTATTCAACCCATTTTTTTTCAACCCTAAAATACAAATATACCGCTAAACCTAAAATTGAGCTAAACCTATACAAATAACACAGCTGCTCAGTTTTCACACCCTATACTAAATTTACCTTATACAATAGCCTAATGCGATAACATTGTTTAATATTTGAATCACAGCTTAGGCTATAGTGTTTTGATATCGACAAGACGACAACCCAAGTGCATTTTACCTCAAACTTGCGACTAGTTAACTTTCTAAAATAGCAATCGCTTCTCGGGTCGACATTAACTCACTGACAAAATTATATTCTGAATTAAAAATATTTTATACCACTTTTTAATGTGTGATTGTGTAAAGGTGTTCACGAGATGCCAACCTTTCGCGAACTTGCTTTCAACGTCGAACACTCGTTCTCAAGAAGACGGCGGTGAGCACGGAGGGGCTGTGTGTGTGTGCGTGTGCGTGCGTGCCTGCGTGTGTGTGTGTGTGTGTGTGTGTGGGTGTGGGGCGCGCGTGAATGAGAGACTCAGGGAAAGGAGATGCAGCGGAACGTTATTTGCTCTATGAAAGACATTGATAAAGACAAAAACTTAGGACATTTAATCCATCATTTTATTTTAGCTAGTTTTGCCAAACACATTATAGATTTGGTTAGTTATCGTTTTTTTGTAATGCCTCGTTTTTTTTTTTATTTCAGTTAACGACAACCCACCTAGTTTTTTCGTTCATTTTCGTTAACGATTATAACCTTGGTAACGGAGATGAATCCTCCTGGCAGTTTCTTGCAGGAGCGCTCCGGTCTGCAACGCTCTGAAAGCTGCCACAGTTCACCAACGAGACGCGATCATCTTAATAGCACAAGGACTCTTTGTACTTCTGTCCAAATACCTACTTTTCGGCTATTTTTTTGTAGCTGGATATATATAATTTGTTGCATCTAAATATGAATGAGGAGGATACGGTTATTGATAAATCAAATTGTTATTGTTGTTCTTATTATCATTTAGGGGGGCTTAGGAACATTTTGGGGTAGCTTCAGCCCCCCTAAAATAGGCCTAACGACGTCCCTGGCTGTTGTGATCAACAATGTGATCTTCCTCTCCTGCACTTTCATTTGACACTATGCCAAGTTAACACACCACCTTTGATTGTTGAGGCTAATTTCCATATTCATTCTGAGCCACAGCACAATGAATTAGAGATGCTGAAGGCTCTTTATAGGTGTTGATCCTACAGCTCCCAGAGGTGCAACGTTCTCGATTCATACCATTTTCTGACAGTCTGCACATTCATTTAAAACTACTTTGATCAATCTGATTGAATGGACTACTGGTGAAATATTTCTATTTAGATTTTTTTCATTAAAAAAATTATACCATTTGCATAATAATTTGAGTAAAAATTGCAGAATGTCTTAGTATTTGGTTTGTCCTCTTGCTTTAATGACAGCAGCACTAGAACTTCATGAACTGAACTCCTGTTCTTCAGCATGATTTGAGAATGATCCAAAGAGCTTCTTGTTGTAATGGAAGCAAGAACATTTGATAATGGAGTCACATGATTAATGTCAAAAATGTGCTTATTTAGTTGTAGTCCAGAGTTTAGTGCTTATTTAAATATAGCATTTTTAAAATAATTTGTAATTTTCTTTTTTAAATTGTTTCAAAATCCTAAAACGTTTTTTATTCTCACGTTTAATAGGACTTTAAGGGCCCTATCATACACACAGCGCAATGCGATGCCAGGCGCTATGCAAGTGTTTTTGCTAGTTTCAGCCCGATGCAGTTTTCATTTTCACTTCCAGCGCCACGTTGTTAAATAGCAAAGGCACTCGCGCCCATCTGTTCACCCATTGGCATGCTTGTCTGAAAACGAGGTGTGTTCAGGCGCATTGTTGGCGTGCTGCTATTTTGAGGCAACTGAAAACGACTGCGCCATTGACCAACAAAAACCTGGTCTAAAATCAATGGTGCAGTATTTTTTGTATTATTTAAAGGGTATGTTAGTAATGTGCGCCTATAGGCAGGTACACAACATGCGTACACTCTGCTTATTACACACAGAGCGACGTGCAGCGGCACACAAACATTTTTAAATATTACTTTATATATTCCTCTCTGGAGAAGCATTCAGTTTTTCCGCTCGCAAACTACACCATGTAAATAGTGAATCCGCCATGGTGCAAGCACAACTGGCTTTTACAGGGAATGGGAGATGAGACTCTGATTGGTTTATTGCACATTATGCCCAAAACTCACCCCAGATTCATTAAGAGTCTAAGTACAACCTTTTGGACCATGCACCTGTCGCACCGACCGTTTTTTTCCATCGTTAAACAAGCAAAAGTAGATTCGGACATGCTCTAAGTGCCACCTGCGCCATGCGCTTCAAACCATCCCCTTGGATCGTTAAAATAGGGCCCTAATATAAAATAGGTCGTTAAAGTAGGGCCCCTATTTCCAATGTGTTCACAAACTTTTAGCCATCACACTTTTAAAAAGTAATTTCCAAAGCCCAACAAAGGAAAACCGTACTGTTTTCTTTTTCTGTTTATGAGATTGCACTACATTTTAAGATTTTAAACTTTTTTGTTTTGCTTAGAAATTGCACTTTGTCGGAACGCATGGTATTCACTTTAATAGTCAGCTCTTTTAAAGAAAGCAAACCTGTTTTTAGCTCAAAGTTTTATGGATTTCTCACTTCAAAGACTTTGGAATGACTTTTCTCTGTGTTCTTGTTTGTTTGTTGTTTAATATTGTTACTTAAGCTTCTTTTTTTTATGCTTTTCTTTTTTACACCGGACACTGTTTTGATGGTTTGTGATGTTCCCTCTGTTTCAGGCGAGCTATCTCCGTGCAGGGTTCTGAATGGTGGTTGTGGTGACCTGTGTCTCCTTACTCCAGATGGCACAGTCAACTGCAGCTGCCGAGGAGAGCGGATCCTGCTCGATGACAACAGATGTGTGTGTAAGTTTCGTCTTCACATCCACAGGGCCATTCCTCCCTCAGACTCTCAGGAAATTAAATCTCAGAAAGGTGTGAAATTACTTTGCTTTTGCTGTTTAAGCAAACATTATGGCTATTGCTTATCTAGAATTAGGGATTTGAACTTTCCCCATACCATATTTAATAAGGACATGAATGTTACCTCAAATCTTGAGGCTTGTTGAGTAGAGGTGTGCTAATGGGTCAGTGACAAGATGCTTAATTTTGTCCTAGCATTTAATTAAAAGTGAAATAAAAATACAATTTGACTTTTGACTTGAATATATATATTTTCTATAATGATTAAATATATTATATATATCCCTATATTAGTATATTGGGGATGCTCCAATATGAACATTTTGGCCAATACCGATGATTCTTTATATTTGAAAGCCAAAAAATATATTGTTCATCCCATATATATATATATATATATATATATATATATATATATATATATATATATATATATATATATATATATATATATATATATATATATATATATATATATATATATATATATGTAGTTGTAAAATGAAAATAACGTGCGTATCTCGTTATTTCGATATATTAAGTTATTTTGACATCAATTCATTAGTGTTGCTTCATTTATTCATGTAATCTCATCCTGTCTGCAAATCCAGTCTCTTGTTTACAAACGAATCTATGGTCAAATGAACGAACAGACGCGCAATTTCTTCCCCATGTGAGCTGGATATTCATTAAAAATAAAGTTAATTCATTCATGCATTCATAATATTGGAATCCGAATGAAGCTTATGCGGTATGTTTACTGCTTAGAAATTTTGTATGCGGTTTAGCTCTATGTAGGCCTATGTCATGTTGGGGCAGGGGTGTCCAAAGTCGGTTCTGGAGGGCCACTGTCCTACAGAGTTTAGCTCCAACTTGCCTCAACATCTGTCTGGAAGTATCTAGTATGCCTAGTAAGACCTTGATTAGCTGATTCAGGTGTGTTTAATTGGGGTTGGATCTAAAGGAGGACAGTGGAGGACAGTGTCCCTCCAGGATCAGGATCAGACACCCCTGTGTCAGGGGCACGAGTCGGTGGGCGGGGCTGCAGAATCAGGCGTTGTTCTTTTTCTGTTGAGGCGGTGCTTCGCCATATGATGACGTTAAGGTGTGGCATATTCTGAAATTGATCGTTTGCTGGGCCTGTGGTGTCTATAAAAGCTTTTCTTTGACTAACAAGCACGTTTTCAGCTCTGAAACTTACAGGATATTCTTATATTACTATGACCTTTTATATATCAAAAGCTCAAGGGAAAGTTGATTTCTCAATTCATGACCTCTTTAAGTTATTTCTTAATGCATATTAGAATGTCACCTTATTATGTTGAAATAACGAGATATGTCGAAATAATGAGTAATGATGTCGAAATAACAGCTTAATATCTCGAAATAATGATATATTATGTAGAAATAACAAGATATGTTGAAATAACGATTTATGATGTCGAAATAACTACTTAATATCTCAAAATAACAAGATATTAATGTCGAAATAATGACTTAATATCTCGAAACAACAAGATACGTTTTCTTCTTCTTTTTTTCCCCACCATTCGGTTCAGGGCTTCTGTATTAATTTCACCAAACAATTATGCAATTTACAAAAATAACACCCACAAAAATAGAAATTGTATTTATTAGCCACACAATTAATTTTGTTTAGATTAGGTTAGTTTTGTTTGCTAGATTGGTTGACAACATTTTGTTCTCTTTCATAGCCAAAACGTCCTCTTGCAACATCCACACTGAGTTTGAGTGTGGAAATGGGGAATGTATAGACTACCAGCTAACATGTGATGGAATTGCCCACTGCAAAGACAAGTCAGATGAGAAAATGCAATATTGTGGTAAGTAGCCGATCACAACACTTTATCATGTGTACTCTCCGCTCTCACATCATGAAAGCAGTAAGAACGCAGAATTGGTTTAAGGTGGCAGTTCCATTCCCTGAGGCTTCAACCTAATAAAATGAGCCGCTTCTCCTTACTGCTTTCAACCAGAGGGGCAAATAGGAAAAAGCTTAGAGCAACAGAAAGAGTAAATAAGAGAGAGGATGTGAAGCTTTTTTTGCCCTGATGTGAATGATTCGCTGTGCCTTTGCTTTCCGTATTGCTAGACAACAGAAGCTGCCGAAAGGGTCATCGTCCTTGCTACAACAGGCGTTGTGTGGCCAACAGTCGCTTTTGTGATGGAATCGACGACTGTGGGGACAACTCAGATGAGGCATTTTGTAACAGTGGGTATCCTGTTTGTGAATATTATTTTGACATTTTTGCATATAAATTTCACTTAAGGAAGTAATTTATTTTTTGCAGTCTTTAAAAGAAAATAGGCAGCAAAAAATATATTGTGCCGCTAGTAGGTTTATTTCAGACCATGTCAGACCACAAAAATGACACCCAATTTTCAAGCTGTGAAAGCATTTCACAAGTCATTTTCTTTGGAGCTGTCTGGAAGACCCTGTTATCATCAGTGAATTGCGGTGCATATCATACAAATATCTGTGCACAATATTTCATTCATTTAAGCGCATGTCCAGGTGCTTTAGTCTCTCCACTCTCAGTGTAAATGAAGTGTCTCTGTTCCAGATGTCACATGTGCTGCATCTGAGTCATCCTGTCAAGATGGAACTTGCATACCAATATCCTCCTGGTGCAACCAGGTCATCGACTGCGCTGATGCCTCGGATGAAAAGAACTGCAGTAAGGCAGTGTTGGGCATGTTGCAAAGCAGCACACACTCTTTATCCTATCTTAATAATCATTGCCTTGACGTATCAGATTATTATAAACTACAAATGTAATGCATTCCTAGATTGAACTGAAGATAAAACTAAATTCAGCCATCATTTAGTTGCTCTCATGTATGACTCAGTGGAACAGAAAAGGCACATTTTTATGAATGTCCTGTCCGCTCTTTCCCATATAATGCACTCTCCAAAAAAAGGGTACAAAATTGTACCTTTTAAAGGGATAGTTCACCCAAAAATGAAAATTCTGTCATCATTTAGTTAAGTTTTTCCAAACCTGTATACATTTATTTGATCTGCTGAACACAAAGGAAGATATATGGAAGAATGTTTGTGATCAAGCAGATCTCAGCAGCCATTGACTACCATAGTGGGGGGACTACTATGGTAGTCAAAAGATCTGCTTGGTTACAAACAATCTTCCAAATATCTTCCTTTGTGTTCAGCAGAAGAAATAAATTCATACAGGTTTGGAACGACTTAAGGGTGAGTAAATGATGACAGAATTTTAATTTTTGGGTGAACTATCCCTTTAAGGGTACATTTTTGTACCTCTAAGTAGATGAAAACAGTGGTATAATTGTACCCTAAGGAACTATTCGTTTTGTTCCAAAATGAACAAAATTGTACCTCCACTCTACTTTTTTTTCTAAAAGAGTATGGAAGCGAAAGGGGACAAAATGACAAAAAAAACACCATAAAGATGTTATAGAAGCAATCTGTGGGACTTTTGTGATCTATTCCAAGTCTTCTGATGTCATATGATACAGTAGCTTCATATAACAAAAATAACAAAATGAAGTAATTATTCACTGAAATTATTCTTTGCTGTAGCTTTAAGATCCAATTTGACAGTGTTGACATCAATGACTGTTCAAACATTTGGGGTCAGTATGGATTTTATGTGATCAAAAAGCTGTTGTGAAAAATATTGTGAAACATTATAGCAATTTAAAATAATGGTTTTCTATTTTATTATATTTTAAAATGTAATTTATTCCTGTGACAGCAAAGAGGAATTTTCAGTGTCAAGTGTTCCTTCAGAAATCAATTTTTTTTTTATTATCAATGTTAAAAACATTTGCGCAACTTAATAATGATATATATATATATATATATATATATATATTTTCTTTATTTTTTCTTCATGATTTTTGATGAATAGAAAGTTCAAAAGAACAGCATTTATTTTAAATAGAAATATTTTGAAACAGCTTTTGATCAAGTTAATGTATTCTTGCTGAATTAAGGTATTCATATATACCTGTGCGATTGTCTAAAAAATATGAGATGCTTTTTATTTTTTGGGTGAACTCATTTTAATTTTGATTATGGATTGTGTGTGTCTGCATGGATGATCATATGGGTTGAAATCATTTGCATCGACCTGTTATGTCGTCTCTGACCTAGATAACAAGGTCTTCCTTTATTTTCCCCCCAGATCACACAGATTGTGCAGACTTTTACAGGATGGGAGTGGCAGAAAAGGTCTTCGTCAGCTGCAACACCACCTCACTCTGCGTTCACCATTCCTGGCTGTGCGACGGAGCCAACGACTGCGGAGATTACGCGGACGAGAGGAACTGTCAGGGTAACGCTCAGTATAACTCTCCATTTGTTAGCTTTGCAGCTTGAGGAAGCCAGGTTCCATTAAAATCGAATTAATTTCGTCGAAACACTATTTATGAAAGGGGTAATGAAGCAGAGACAAGCCCCTGTCTTTTTCTCCTTGGTTGAAGAGCCTCAAAAAGTGTGGAAGGCTGATGAATAATTATTGGTGATTGTCAGACTTGCGAAGAGCAGACATTTAAACACTCGCGCAAACGGTGGTCCCTTCAAAACCGTTGATGAAAAGGTGGCTCGAAAATTAGTCTTGGCAGGTTTTCGGCTTATTACTCATTAGCATGTCAGTGGTTTCAAATAGAAAGCAAATGTGGAATTTATCGGAGTAGACCTGTTTTAATGGAGATGTACTTTTAATGAGGCAAGAGCACTTTTATACCCTTATAGTTCCGTAGAGGATTGCATCACATCAAGATTTCATCTGCCTGGAAGCGATTTTAGGGAGGAAATATTGACCCAAACAACTGCTGGACCAAATTCTCACTATACTAAGCAAATCTTGAACTCATTTACACTCTCCATAATCAAACACGTATTTTCTCTGACTGCCGCAGTCTCCTATGGGCAGAAATGTGCAGAAGGCCACTTCGCCTGCCCCAGCGGGAACTGCATCTCCAGTGTGTGGCTTTGTGATGGCCAGAAGGATTGTGAAGATGGTGCAGATGAGTTCCAGTGTGGTAAGCATGACTGGTATTAGCCTCCCATTGCTTTCACTCAGCTTGATTTCTCATGTGGAGCGAGAGATTACGGGCCACCTCTTGAGATGGGCTTTGAATGCAGAAACCAATTCAGCTGCTAATACTGAGGTCAAGAGAAGCATTTTCAGGTGATAAAAACCAATCTCCACGTGTGCTTGTGCCCTTGGAGGCTTGTGTGTATGTATATAACTCGATCCCTGAAAGCATTTTTAGTTCACAAAAATAGATAGATAGATAGATAGATAGATAGATAGATAGATAGATAGATAGATAGATAGATAGATAGATAGATAGATAGATAGATAGATAGATAGATAGATAGATAGATAGATAGATAGATAGATAGATAGATAGATAGATAGATAGATAGATAGATAGATAGATAGATAGATAGATAGATAGATACACTGTTAGACATTTATAAGAGATTTTACAGTAACTTGCCAGTAAGTTACTGTATTTGAGATTTACAGTACAATAACCGCATTTCAGTTTACAGTAACTATATGTTACTGTAATTTTGTAATACAGTACCGTTACTGTAAACCTTGGTTAACAGTGCATTAATCCTAATCCTATTCAATCATTAATACTTACTGAATTACATTAATTCTTATACATTAATCTATCCTACAGAAGTAATCCAAACAGACAATTATTATGAAATATACAATTCTTTATTTAAAACATTTTAAGTGCTTTAACTTAAACATGTAAATGTGTGGAAAAAGTTCACTTTAAAACATCCTCGAATCAAATCTTTTCAGAAAATCATGTATAAAAGTAATCAGAGTGCATTCAATATCACTTATTTTACATTTAATTTACATTTATGCATTTGGCAGACGACTTGCATTGCATTCAAGATACACATTTTACATTTTGTCAGTTCTTGCTTTCCCTGGGAATTGAACCCATGACCTTGCTAGTGCCACACACTGTTTGAGCTACAATTTTAAAAACTCTGCAGAAAATAGTTGGTAGAATACTGTAAATAGTTGGTTGAAGAATACAGTCACTTTGGTGCAAAATACACATATACATGAATAAAATATAAACAAAGAGCAAATTAATTCTGAAACAAGTTATTACAACACAACACAAACACAAGTTTCATGTCTGTACCGATCTGTGCCATCTTCCACATTGGATGATTTCAAACAGGAACCAGGATTCTGCTCCATTATGGCAAGAAGTCCCTCTAGATAAGAATGATATGAAGTTAGTCATACAATTTGAGTATACACAAACTTTTTACACTGTTGGAATTTAATAAAGAATAATAATCCCATTACAATTCATCATAATGGTAAAATACTATTTTATAGACAGTTAACACTTTGAGGTACACCTAGCTAAACGTATGCTGTCTAGTCTAATCCAGTCCTACAATGCCTTCATGAAGATGTGAAATGAAATGTTCAGTTTTTGTTTTATCTGGTGATTCAATGTTATGAATATTTTGAAGAATGTACTTTGTAGTTATGCTGAACCTGATTGCATATTAGAGAGGTGTCTCTGTTATTTAGCTTAACAAAATTGATATTGAGTAAAAAACTAAAGAAAACTGTCAGTACATAATAGTAGCAGCAGCACAAACTACATGCTCCAAAAAAGTAATATTACTGAATCACCTCAACATGATTTCACAAACTATTTAATCAAAAACAACAATGTAACCTTTTATTGCAGGATGGATTACATGTATACTGCATTAGCTTTAGTTAGGTATCCTCAAACTTAATGCTGCATTCACACGGGGCACCGGCGTTAAATCTTCTCATTTACTTTGAATGGTTGACGTCATGCGTTGCTGAACTGAATTGTCGGTTCCATCCCGCGCGTCGCTTTACTCACGTTGCAAGCGGCAGAAGTTTAAAGGTGTGTTCGACATCAGCTGTGGCCGGATGCAACCAATCGGCGAGAGTAGCCGCGTGCAGGCGAGGAGGAGCTGCAAACGGAGACGTGAAGACTGACACTTTCTGCTTCCCGCAGTGACGCTCTCGCTGTGTTTGCACACTTTATCAGCTGAAGTGAAATAAATGCAATATTTGTCAATACAGATGTTTCAGAGACATTTTTTGTCATGTAATACTTTATGCACTGCTTAATACAGCGTGTGTTTACAGTTAACATACAAGCCTAAACTATCAATGAAGTGGGGGTCTACATTTTTCATCTGTTTTATTTTGATAAACATGACAATATAATGTCGCAACTACATGAAAAGAGGTTTAACTGTTATAAAAAACAGATTTGTGCGCATTAGAGGAACTGAAGGTTTTAGAATAAACACGAAACACATGTGATCGCTGTCATGCGGAGAATCTGGCCAATCGTGGAACAGCTGTGTCATCATCAAAGTCCGTGTAGTCGCTCTGGAGAAACTGCACCGGCTGTATTAGCTGACTGCTCTCGAGTCGCTCTCGCGGTGCTTTGATGCCATACGTCACTGTCACGTGGCGTCGGCACTGTCTCAAGTCAGACAACATTTCTAACCGGCATGACGCCCTGTGTGAATGCAGCGTAAGTGTCTGTGTACATTACATATCCTATTAAAAAAGTGTCTCACCTAGTCCAAGTTTTTCCATTCAAACTCCATTAGGTGGCGAAGGAAGGATGACACTCTGTTGTTGATTACAGTTGTCTTCCAGTTCACAACTTCCCCGGTCTTCCGACTCACTCCGGTTTTGGTGGTGCATCTTGTTCCCTCCTCTGGGGTTTTCCTCACGAAAAAAACTTAAAGCAAGAGAAAATTAAGAGAATAAAGATATTTTAAATTTCATCACCCTTAGTGCCTTTGCTTTAAATGTTTTTGGAAACACTTTAGAATAATGGTCCGTCATTAAACAGATAGTTCACAACAAAAAAAAAGAAGTAAATTCTGTCATTTACTCGCCCTGTTGTTCTAAACCTTTTAAAGAATGTTTGTAACCAGACAATTTTGAGGCACCATTCACTTCCATAGTAGGAAAAAATTACTATAGAAGTGAATGGTGCCTCAATCTGTTAGGTTACAAACATTCTTCATCTTCTTTTGTGTTCAGAAATGTATTCAGGTTTGCACTTGAGCAACATTATTCTAAAGTTTTGCCATGTTTTATTTTCATAAATTATATTTCATCTGCCAAAATCATCCAAAAATTGTCCAGGACTGCTTAAATTCCAGAAAATAAAATTAGAATCTGTCAGTCCTGGATTATTTTAGTATAATATAATTTATGAAAAAAAAAACATGGTACTTGGCTAGTTACAGCTAAAAAGAGGTGGAAAAACTAAATAATTTTGTGATTCTGTTAAACAGACCCGACTAAAACATACAAGAAAAACTTTGAATTATCAGTAATATGTGGAGAAACAAAGAGTAACGTTACTTACCGAGTTCCAGTGTCGCACAGCACAGGCAGGCTCCTGGTATTCTTATCTAAAATGTAAAATAAATAATGTCAATCCAAATGTAAACTTTGCTTGTTAACGACATTATTTTTGCAACTAGTGGCCAACGCTAATTTACTAACTAACGTCGTCCTAATGTACGCTTAATATGCTCGATAAACAAAATCTTCATTGTATTTATAAAGTTAATTCTATAAACTCACTAACGTTAAGTCTTTTTAAAAAATAAAACGTTAGGTTTATGTTACCTCAGTTTTAGTACCAAAGCTGAAGCAAATGATAACCTAATGTTATGTAAAGTATGTTGTCCGCGCCGTGAGCTCTCTCCTCGGGCAAAACTTACAACGCTGGCTGCACTGGTTCCTAATCTAATTCAATAAACTCACTAACGTTAAGTCTTTTTTTAAATAAAACGTTAGGTTTGCCTCAGTTGTTAGCAGCAAAGTTTAAGAAAATGATAACCTAACGTTATGTAAAGTATGTTGTCCGGACAGTGAGCTCTCTCCTCGGGCAAAACTTACAACGCTGCACCGGTTCCTAATCTAATTCAATAAATTCATAAAACGTTAGGTTTACCTCAGTTTTTAGCACCAATGCTGACAAGCTAAAATTGGGGTGCAGACAACCGCGGCTAGTACAAATCACACTTACCTTGCTTGTTTGCCGTTCTCACGGGGGATGAAAAATCTTCGCAGGGTGTCCGGACACAGCTCATATGTTCTCTGGAACCGTGAGCTCTCTCCTCGGGTAAAACTTTCAACGCTGCACTAATGGTTCCTAATATAAATCTAAAGCAAATCCTGTCGATCCCAATTGTGCCAAATAGGCCGTTGTGGTAAATACAGCATTATACTTTATTTTTTTAAAATACAGGAAATCACTGTATTTGGTCTTTGACGTCATAGAAAATACCCATGATGCAACAGGAATTACAGTTATTTACTGTAAAGAGAATTTACAGTATTATACTGGGTGATATATAGTAAATAACTGTACAAATTACAGAAATGTCTAACAGTGTAGATAGATAGATAGATAGATAGATAGATAGATAGATAGATAGATAGATAGATAGATAGATAGATAGATAGATAGATAGATAGATAGATAGATAGATAGATAGATAGATAGATAGATAGATAGATAGATAGATAGATAGATAGATAGATAGATAGATAGATAGATAGATAGATAGATAGATAGATAGATGAACACCTATGCACCTTATCTAACTTACATGCTCCCTTTCTTGGAATTCAAAGGACGTTTTTCTTCATAAAATGACTTAACAATTTGCTCACCGTCAGAGCTTTGAATGGAGATAGGATATCTGCAGATACCAGCAAGAGACCATCAGGCAGTCAAGAAGAATCATGGGAATTTGAGACCAATCTATCCTGCTGTGACCCTTAATTTCATTCTCCATGGTGTAACCCCAGGAGTGGACCACTCTAACTCTTTTGGCAGGCAATGTCTGTCGAAAATAGAACTGAAAGGGGAACAAATACATGGCTTAGATATAAACTGGCATTTTGTATCACAATTTGCACATGCATAGGCATGTTTTAGTATATAATTTTGTTGGCATATAATTATATTCCTGCAGATCTGTGCGATATTTTTAATAATGAAAGGATATGTCTATAGTTCAGCAGTTTGAGGTTGGCAAGGTTTTTATGTTTTTGAAAGAAATCTCGGCCCCACTTTATATTAGGTGGCCTTAAGGACTATGTACTTGCATCCAAAAATGAGTACAATGTACTTACTGTGTTCAAATTGTATTACAAAACACTTTTGCTGATATTGAGGTGGGATATGGGTAGGGTTAGGGACAGGTGTGGTGGTATGGGTAAGTTTAAGGGTAGGCTTATAGGTGTAAGGGAAGTGTCAACTGTGTAATTACAAATGTAATTACAGAAATTAATTACAGATGTAATTACATGCAGGTATTTTTTAATTTGTAAGTACAATGTAAAAACATGTATGTACACAATAAGTGCATTGTATCAAATGATTAATTAAAATGTTAGTACATAGTAGTTAAGGCCACCTAATATAAAGTGGGTCCGAAATCTCTTATCCTCCTCAAGGCTGCATTTATTTGATCAGAAATACAGTATAAACAGTAATATTGTGAAATATTATTACAACTTAAAATAACTTTAATTTAATTTATTCCTGTGATGGCAAAGCTGTTTTTCAGCAGCCATTACTTTAGTCTTCAGTCTATAAATAAATAGACGATTCAAAGAACAGCATTTATTTTAAATTATTTACTTTACTGTCACTTTTGAAGTTAATGCTTCATTGTTGAATAAAATATATATATTTTAAGAAAAACTTACCGACCCCAAACTTTTGAACGATATAAGAACTGTGGAAATGCGCCATACAATCATTATGGACTGATTTGACAAGTACAAGAAACAGGAATTGGTTCCGGACACAAGCTTTTATTTTGCTGTACAAAATAAATGCAGTACATTTTAAATCCATATATCAGCTGAAATATTACTTTGTCATCTTTTAGAATTGCACTAGCATGTAGATTACCTCAAAACTGATAGACAAGGACAAAAACGCCATAAAGTTCCCATTTTAAATTTCTAAAGTAAAACTGCTGCTCAACACAAAGACCACACAGATAGATGTGTCTGCTAGTGCTATATGTCTGTGATGGATGACAGGATAAAGTGTGATTACCCAACAAAAACACAGAAAACACTATTATTATTTATTTCATCTTCATGTAAAAGCCACTTTGAGAAATACTGGCATATTTATGGTGTGTTTTGCCGTTGCTGTGTTTTGAGTAATATAAGCGTAATCCAGAAGTCTACCACAAAGTCTGTTGAATTTAGATGTAAAAAACCATCTCTAAAAGCATTCAGTTAGAGATGAGTCGTAAATCGTGAATGCCATTTTTCTAAGCACTGTTATTTGTGACTCCTAAAACCATTTTGTTGATAGACTCCTCCTGTCTGTGGAACCAGTTTGCTTGTTCAAAGAACAAGTGCATAGCGAAGCAGTGGCTCTGCGATGGCGAAGATGACTGTGGAGATGGGGTGGATGAGAGCGTGGATCTCTGTGGTATGCATATGACCTTTCCTTCCATTCTGTGTGACCGTGAATGTTCCTTTTTTTTTGTGCCTCAAAGGCTGCTTTTGTAATGATTTGAGTTTATACACAGGCTAAATACAATGCAACTATTATAAATTGGCCAATTATAAAACTGCAATCATGTTTTAATATATTAGTACATATTTGTGGTAAACAATCGTTTAATTGGATTGTAATGAAATGTCAGTGAGATATTAATGACATTGCCCTGTTCCTAATAATGGAAAGTGCAATTAAACGCAATAAATTATGTTCAGAACTTGATAAGCAACACTGAACTTCCAAATGTGTGCTTTGTGTAACTGGTTATACTCGACCCGCTCTGAGTGAGATTTGAACCAGCATGGGAGGCCGTATCTAGCGTGCCTCTTGAGGCCAGGGTAGTGAGATTTATACGCACAGCTCTTACTAGCTGACCTCCTTTACACTTACCCACCTAAACCTCACTCCCACCCAGGTCTCACTTGACCCGCTCCGAGCTGGATTTAAACCTGCGTCTCCAGCATTGGAGGAGGGCACTAGTGTTGTTGTACTCGAGACCGGTCTTGGTCTTGAGACCGGTCTTAAGACCATTTTTTGAAGGCCTTGGTCCCAACCACATTTGTACTCAGTCTTGTCTTGGTCTCAGACTTAGAGGACTCTGGATTTTATTTCAATACTGGTCAAGACCACAACTGCTTGGGTATTACTAAATTGCTGATGCATTGTCTGATTTAAATATTATCATCATCAATGTGATTGGATGTAAAACTTATAGATCCAGATGCAATCAATAACTTATTTCTAATTTGATTTATTTATTCTGCCGATTCAGAAATTAATGAGGGATTGTGTCAAAAAATGTCACCAAAATGTATTAAAGTGCTCACAAAATTCAAGATATTGTTGCAAAAAAGTACTTGTATGAGATCTGGATTTTTATATTGTAACGTGATATAATTAAGCAATATCACAATTGCAAGAGAGTTGTTTTCACAAATTTGAGCACGACTGCAAATATGATATTGCTTTTATATAGACATTCAATAAACAGTTTTTAAAACATTATTCTCAAAATGATTTATACATTTGTAATTTAGCAATTCAGATGCATCTTCTGTACCACCTCTGCAGTGCAAAGATGAATTTTGTTGTTAATAATTTCATTTGACTGATAACAGCTCTATATAGTGTCTTATTTTAATTATATTCATTGATTAAAAATAAGCCATTTCTCAGGCGGGAATGTGAATCTTTATGAATTTAAGGAGTGCTGGTCTGGTATTGTTCTTGTTTTGGTCTCAACCCCTCAAAATCTTGGTCTTGCCTTGGTCTCAACACACATTGGACTTCATCTCGGATTAGGTGGTCTTGACTACAACACTAGTTGGCTTGCTAACAAGGACGCCAAAATTCTGCAGTCTCTAGTGGCCAGGGGAGTGAGGTTTACACACACAGCTCTTACTATCTTGTTACACTCAACCCCCTAAACCTCACTCCCATCCGGGTTACAGCATCAAATATGATGGTCTCGCTTGACCCACTCTGAGCCGGTTTTGAACCAGGGCCTCTCCGGCATTGGAAAGTGGGCATGCTAACAAGGATGCTAAAGGCCTAGCGTGCCTCTTGAGGCCGGATGAGTGAGGTTTACACGCACAGCTCTTATAGCTTGCCTCAATTTCAGATGCATTTGCTAAAAAGCTTTCCAGTGTTACTGTGCGGTTCCTCTAGATATTCGTCATTTATCATTTCTATACCTGAACAACAATTAATGGTGCATTACTAACAAAATATTGTCTAGGCTCAGTGACCTGTGCCCTGGGATTATTCAGTTGTCCAGGCTCGTACGCATGCGTCCCAAAGCGCTGGTTATGTGACGGGGAGAGAGACTGTCCCGATGGCAGCGATGAGCTTGCAGCGGCCGGCTGTGGTAAATATTCACATTGATCTGTTTAAAATGTCTTCTGCATGTCGATGTGTTATCGATGAAAGCTCCCTTCAGGTGTTGTTTTAGCAGTGATGTTGCCATTCATTATAATTGGCTATTTGTTACGTGCTCAGGTCAGGATTTAAAAACCCAATGACATCCATTGAATAAGATATTCTTCACCTCAGGCACTTCATTAGTGATGCGTTTTGTGTAACATGTTAAGAGTGGTTGAGATGGGTTTGGCTGAAATGACTAGTAAGGTGAATAAAAGTCTTAGTGAGAATTAATCAAGAACTCAAGGTTCTGATGTTTACCCCACAGCTCCGAATAACACATGTGATGAGAATTCCTTCAGATGCCTTAACAAAGGCTGCATTCCGAAACGCTTTGTTTGTGACCATGACAACGACTGTGGAGATGGTTCGGATGAATCGGTTGAATGTGGTAAGCATCTGTCTGGATTCACAAATCTGTCTGATAAGCAGATCCATCATTAAGAAATGCATTTTGTTCCCCCATATCTGTCTTTGGCCACTATATACCTGCTTTTCCCTAAAGGAATTTGTGAAGGCTACTTTTATTTATACAGTAAACTGAATAGTACCATTGAAATAGTAAAGTGCAGTATTTTAATGGAAAAAGTCAGGCATTTCTCAGTTAATTAAAGCTCTGCAGTGAGCCTTGGGCTACTCTGTACTCATATTATTTGTACAATTTCAAGAATAGTCAATATTGTACTTCAATTATTGGGGTTTCCTAAAAATGTTTTAAAACATTTGTTTTGTGCTTAAAACTGAAACATCTGTGGGCTTTTTGACGGAGAACTCAGGCCCTGGTCTTCACAACATGAAAGGACAGCCTCTCCACAGGCATCATCCATGTGCATACGACCTCATAATTTATTACGCTAGAAATTATTGCACTGAGGTTAAAATATGAAATAGAAAGTCTGGGAAATTATTCATAACAAAAGAGATTCAAAGAGATCTCTTTCTAGACACTGTCGCCCAAGAAATCTGCAGATTCTTTTATTTAAAAGTAATATCACATAGTTTGTTTCATACTTTTTGTTTCATATCCATCTTGCAAAGTTCACCCAAAAATTTTAAATCAGTTATAATTTATTGTTTTTTTTATATAATGATGGATATGATATATGCTTTTTTTCCCCATGGAAAACAAAAAATATTTATCAAAGTGTCTACAAAAGTGAATCATATTTTAAGACTGTATAGATCCACATAGTCTATTGATGTTCTTGAGTCAAGTGAACAACATTTGTAGTACTTTTATGGTTATGATTTGCAGAACACTTTCATCGTAAAAAGAGCAGCTTTGGCATTCCACTAAATATCTGCTTGTGTGTTCCACAGAAGAAAAATGAATCACTTTTTCTTTTTTTTATGAATGCTGACAGAATTTCATTTGTGTGTGAGCTGTCCCTTTAAGATCTCTGTGAGGCAGCAGAGTGTGTCAGTGTGCTGACATTCGTCACTCTTTCCTCAGTATACCGCTCATGTGGGCCGGATGAGTTCCGCTGTGCTGATGGCCGATGCCTGCTCAGCGCCCAGTGGGAGTGTGATGGTTACCCAGACTGCCCTGACCACTCTGATGAGCTGCCCCTCAACCTCAAATGCCTGGCTGCCGGTAATGGCCCAACAGAGCTGTGCCTGAAATATGTTTGACTGATGGATGCGGGGCTTACTGAACATCTGAGGGAATACAAGTGGCCAAGGAACATCATGGATAAAAGCAGGGGGCTGAAGTGGATAACTTTGACCTGCGGGGATGGCATGTTTTCATCTGAGCGTACCAAGCATTTAAACGGAAAAAAGCCCTTGTACTTACTGGCAGTTGCAGGAAGCTATAAATATTATTTGGCTTTTGTTGGCTTGCAACTTTGATGCCCTCTAGCTTTGCAGAGTTAAAGCCATCCAAAAGTTCATGTTTTTTTCCAAAAGCATTGTTACATTTTCCGCTTGGTTTTCAACACAACATGTCTGAATTCTATGTATTGCTTTGTACTTGTCCTTAATTTGTTTCCTTTGTTTTCTTTCTTTATTTCTAGAGAGCTTATGCAACAGCTCCTTTTTCATGTGCTCAAATGGCCGCTGTATACCTGAGAAGAGTTTATGTGACCTGAAAGATGACTGTGGAGATCACTCAGACGAGAAAAACTGCAATGTCAATGAATGTCTCAACCGCCGTGTCAGCGGATGTACACAGGATTGTCAAGACTTAGCAGTAGGATACAAGGTTGGTCAATAATATCTTTATATATTCTACTTTTTTGTACAATTGTTAATTGTAAAGAAAATACTAATATGAAATTAAAATAATTTGTATTATAAATATGCTTTATAGTACATTTGAATGTTTTAACAGAGATATGAGGGATTTGGATTATTATTTTTTTTTTTTGTTGAGCCCCTGCCCCTTTTACCGTGATAGTGAAAGTGACCTTTTCGATCTTTGAATTCGAACGTGATTTCTAATTTCTACTGGAAGCGATTTAACCAACAACACCCCCCCCCCCCCCCCCCCCCACGGGGACACGTATATTATTACTTAATAATTTATTTGTTTGTTTGTTTGTACATATTTATTCTATTAAAAGTATTTGTATGCATAAGTAAAACAATTCTATTTGTACAGTATTATGTGTTTGAAGAAATACATATGTATTCTTTGTTGTGCATATCATGTAACTATGATGAATTGATTTGCAGAAGCTGCCGTGTTTTTGTTTCTGCAACATATTTCCCCCGAAATACTTGGGCAAACACTCAAAGAACAAAGCAAAATGCTAAAGGAACAATTTGTCCCAGTTTTATTTCATTGGTACTTAATTGTCATACTCAGATCAAGTTTAAACAAAGGCGTGTACCTTTGGGAGCTGTCTAGAGGCATGCCTTAAGGAGGATGATTTATGAGCTAATTCTCTCTAGATATACACACTTCTGCTGTGTTACTGATGGGCAAGCTTGGTGTCAGGAGTGCCATGTTCAAATGACCTGTGATCATCAGAGTTGTTTCGAGGCAGTGTCATTTCCTGGCAGATTGCCAGTCACCCTCAAAATCGATAAAGACATCACAGAAACTGTATGTACTGTAGTTGTATCAAATCCTATAGGTATGTAAAGAGTCTGACCTCAGTCCCTGTGGTAGAAATGAAGGGATCATAAGGAAATCGTTGAGGATACTGACTGAACAAAAAAGCATTTGTAATTAAATCCAGCTACAATGATTTGAAAATTTTTAAAACGCTTCACATTTGTGAATCATCATTATCAATAAAATGCCAGCATTTTTTTCCAACTTTTAAACCAAATGCTTTGGAACAACATGAATATGACCTCAAATGATGGCACATTTTTTCTTTTTGAGGGTTATACCTGTTTGTAAAATGGTTATGGCACTGAAACAAGTGGATTTTTGCAGAGTGGTCTCGGCATAGAGTCATTTTTAACCAATGGCGATTTTAGAATCAAAACATCTCAATTGTCATTTTTTTCACCCATGTGTCTAGTGTAAGTGCTGGCCAGGATTTCACCTAAAGAATGATGGGAGGACATGTGTTGACATTGACGAATGCTCCACCACCCTGCCCTGCAGTCAGAACTGCACCAACACTTACGGTTCCTTTAAGTGTTTGTGTGTAGATGGCTATGAAGCTTCCAGAAAAGACCCCAACAGCTGCAAGTCTCTTTCAGGTTTGTATCATTTGATGAATTCCCAGAGAATGTGTTTCAACTGATCTTGATAATTTCAGGATTTGTTAACTTGACAAATGTCCGACTCCATTGCATCAAGTCATCTTTATGTTTCTCACAGCTGAAGAACCCTTTCTTATACTTGCTGATCTTCATGAAATCAGAAAATTAAGTGTTGATGGATCCAATTACACTCTCCTGAAACAGGTAAAGCTCTATGTCAACTGTTTTTTTCTAATTACACTACTCCCATTTTCATATTGAAAGGTTGCCCATGTAATCTGCCCAGCCGAGACTGCTGTGCTGCTACATGAAATTGTTACTGGACTTCAGAGACCAGATCATAAGATAGAACTGCTGTGTTTGTAGAAGCCTAATGGAGGACCAATTAAGCTGTGGTGACACAGCTGTGATAACAACACAGTGTCTATTGTCTCCTATGCCCTTTGAAAACACTAATTGAAGTCATTAACTAGTCTCTTGGCTGGGAATGTCACATAGAAGAATTAAAAACACTCCATTGCTGGTCTTGAAAGTGAGAAGTAGTTCTACCTTTTACATTTAATATCAGTTTTTATATCAGCCAAGCTGACAGATTAATATTTTGCCTTTTTGAGATTGTAATATTACATATTATAGCATTTCTGACAGACAGGTATAACAAAACAAAACAGCATAACAAACGATTTCTGTTTTCAAAAATGTTAATGAGCTTTATATAAATATTATATAAACTCAAAAAGAAAAACATATGAACTCTGTATATTTCTCAAACTTGCATCATTACAAAATAATGATGCAAGTAAGCTTCATTATAGGCTTACAACAAGAAAAAGTATCAGCACATTTCAAAACAACTCATAAAGAATAGTTAGAGTACTTACAGCTGTTAATAATGAAAAAGGCCAATATAGAATTCAAAATGAGAAAAGAAAACGTTTTCAAACACCTGTTACAAATAATCAAAAAGAAAACACAAACATAATTCTGTAATAATTCAAAAAAAGTGTTATTTTTATTTTGCCGTTTTCTCAATGTATTTTGCTAAATAGTTCTATAAAGTATATCTGCATTATATTGATCATCTGTCTGGTTGTTGGCTATTCAAATCCATAAAAAAAATCCAGATATCCTGTCAAGCAAAATACATTAGATATCATATCCTTTACTTTGGCGTCTTACATCACAGGCAGTAATTTGTTTGCAGAGATGAAGTCTTTTTTTTTTTTTTGCATACTCAACAGTTTATCTGACAACACGTTTGGCACACGTCATGAATGGCTCTATGAAATGTCATTTTGACTTTATATGTAACTTCTGATTGGCCTGGTGTAGCAAGTTGAGTTTCCCTGTGCTATTATCCACAGCTGGTGTCATTAGAGGCCTGTAGTCATTACCATCGAAATGATGATTCTTAGTGAAATGTGAGTTTCCTCAATTTTGCGCTCATTACATTATTCATACCAATTGAGGCTGTCATCCAGGGGAATGTCTATAGGGCTCTCAGAAAACTCTTTCCTTTATGGAGTAGTCTCATCAGCAATCATTCAGTTTCATTTATTCAATTTTGTTTAATAAGAGTGAAGGGAGGAAAGCTTTTGCACTTATATATGAGTGGATCCTGTGGCCTCTTCCCAACAACGGAGGTCTTTGTTGACCTCATAATAGCATAGTGCATGATCTCGTTTGCTCTGTCGAATGCTAGTTAGCTATTTATCGATCTGCTGTACAGTATCCATAATTAAAGCATCTTTCAGTTTGAAGCATGACCTGTGCAGTAAGTAAGAGATAATATACAGTCCCCTGGTCTTTAGAAGCCCACTTTTATCACCCTGAATGGGTTTATTTTGCAATAATGACTGGCTG
Source organism: Gobio gobio (assembly GCF_949357685.1). Classification (NCBI taxonomy): domain Eukaryota; kingdom Metazoa; phylum Chordata; class Actinopteri; order Cypriniformes; family Gobionidae; genus Gobio; species Gobio gobio. The sequence goes on from NC_137103.1 coordinate 41,886,386, forward strand.
ACTGTACAGTATCCTGCTTAGTGCTTATTATTTATCATCTTACTTCTACTAAGGAAAAAATATACATCATAGAAAGCACCCCGCCTGACAACAAGGCGAACACTGTTGCAATTTTAATATTGATAATCTGCTGTTCATATTATGTTTTATATGGACTAGTTAACTAAAAAATGTTGTTATAATTTAACATATTTTCCTCTTATGCAGCTCTTTTATTATTAATTATCCAGCTAGGATACATTTAATTTATCAAAAGTGACAATGAAGACTTTTACCCTGTTACATAATAAATGCTATTCTTTTGTGGGGGGTTTTTCATCAAATAATTAACACAACTGTTTTCGAGATTGAAAATCATATCTGTTTCTTTCACCAAATCAGCATATTAGAATGATTTCTGAAGGACTGGAGCAATGGCTTCTGAATTTCAGCTTTGCCATGATTGATAGGAATAAATTACATTTTAAAATCTATTAAAATAATAATTTAGAATATTGCTGTTTTTACTGTATTTTGATCAGATAAATGCAGCCTTGGTGAGCTTAAAGGGATAGTTCACCCAAAAATGAAAATTAGCTGTTACTATTACTGCTATTATAATGCTTGGATTATCCTGGACTTTTTTTAATATAACTCTGATTGTGTTCGTCTTAAAGAAGAATGTCATATACACCTTGGATGACTTGAGGGTGAGTAAATCATGGGCTAATTTTCATTTTTGGGTGAACTATCCCTTTAAGAGACTGAAAATGTACAGTTTAATTTGGCAATTTTTTCTACTGTTAGAAACTAACCATTTTGGCAATATATACAGTAATAATTATAGATCATTTTTTCTCTATACCTTACTGTTGTGCTATAAATACGCCGGACCTATTTGACCTGAATGGATCTCTTATTTTTGTTTCCACTAATGTCAAATAAAAACAGCCCTAAGATAACACTAGAGGTTCTGGCCACAAGAAGAAGGCTAAAGGTCATTGTGGGTCTCACAGTGCTGATGATCTGATGGGGGTATCAGAGCTTTTCTTCATCTGTCATCATGCCCGTCGCCCGATCTTAACAGCCGTGATGAAGTGTTCAAAGGAAGGGGAGGGCTAGTGAGCGGTAGACTGAGTGACAGCAGCCTGACGTGAACATGACAGTAACGAATGTACCCTCAGCATTCCCTCTGAAGGCTCTCTGAACTGCTTCCCTGGATTCTGAAGCCAGCATCCACGTGCATCCACCGCACGCTGTGTCCTCTTCTAAAATCAATATGATGAAGAGACATCAAAAGAAATGTATTCTCTGTATTTTTCACGTCTGTAGTACATCCTTGCCAGATCTTGCCGAGATAAGTGCATGCGGAAGTGGGTAATTAAGCCCTCCAGCTAATTGAATAGCAGAACAAACGCGTAACATCTCATTCTTTTTTGTTCTGCATAGTTGATCTATGCGTGCTGACTGCGGCCTTTACCCAGCTAATACATCATGCTGACTGCGCTAACAGTCACATTTGTTGTGCAGTCCATCTCTTGTCGTTACTTAATTCAACTCTATTACCTCTATGCTGTGTTTCCTTCTGACTTCTGTAGGGCCTTAACAACATTATCAGCTTAGATTTTGACTACAAGAAGGAGTTCATTTACTGGATTGACTCCAGCAGACCCAGCGGCCGGAGGATAAACAGAATTCGCCTTAACGGCAGTGACCTCAAGGTACGTCTGATTTCTCATGTAATTATGGCGGGTCACCAAGGACCGAGAATAACGCGAATAGGTCTGGACTAACTGTTATATGGCATGTTAGCAACAGGGATGCGATGAAGAGGTCTAAAGTCAGCATCTGAATATTAGACATCTGTAGTCATACAGCCATAAATATAAATGCTCATTTTAGCATTATTTGAGGGACTCATTAAGGTCACATGGTTAGCGCTTAGATGCACATCTCTGCCGTGTACCTGCTGAGCAACACTTTTCCCCATCTCATTAGCTTCATTGCAGGGGCCAAGAGCCTCATTTGGCGTCATTACACAGTGTTGCCCCCTCCTGATTTATCACCCCTGCTCAGCACAAGCTAAAGCCATTTGAAATTCATTAGCATTTGTGGGTGTAATCTTCAGAATTTTGGAAATAGAGACAATGCAAGCTGGTACAATATGTTTAGATTGGGTAGGAGACCTTTGCCCATCATTCACAGGGGATATAATGATGCAGCTCCTTTGTGGAAGAACAATTTAACTGATGATTTTAGTAGGCTAATACATTATTTATTGACATGGAGACGCTGTATTATTTTCTTCTCCCACTATGTTGGAGACACATGACAATAAACTGACTTTGACTTAATATAAAAGTATCTATTCTAAACACTGTCTCGGGGAAATTGGAAACATAATGAAGGACTCTAGTCAACCCGCACAATCATTTTTCACCTTTTTTAACTTCCACAAAGCGAATCAGGTCCAACAGCACATGCACTTCAAGATTGAAAAACATCTACTCCAATGCCATAAGACTGCTTATTGACACTGTTACTTCAGACACATAAATCTATGATTCCTTCACACTACACACTCATTTAACTTCAGATCGCTTACCGTTAACACTTTTCTTTGCCCTTTTTACCATTCTACCTTGAGAATTCCTATGTTGCTGCTGCATTTGAGTACTATTGCTGTTTAATAATTTAACTTGGATGCATTCATAAAATATACATTTATGTACACTGTTTACACTTTTATACATCCTGCCTTTATGTGGCTATACTGTTCTGTACATGTATATGTCTGTGTAGTTTTAGTTTGAACTGCCTGTTAATTTTTTTACTTTTTATGTTATCTTAGCTCTGCGAGAAGCTCCCCATACAGTATCCATAAATAAAGCATTGCCTGTTCCTTCAGTTTGAAGCATGTGCAGTAAGTAAGAGATAATATACAGTCAACTGGTCATTAAAAGCCCACTTTTATCACCTTGAATTGGTTTATTTTGAAATAATGACTAGCCGACTGTACATTGTTCTGCTTATTATTTATCATCTTTCTACTTCTAATGAAAAATAGTGTATTACTGTACATTATAGAAAAGAACCACAGAACAATATTGCAACAGTAATTTATAGATTGTTAATATTATTATTTATTGCATGATCAATGTATGCATGTTTATTACCGCATAATCAGGTTTTTTTTCAGACTTTAGATGCACTATTTTTCACAATTGATAAACAGAAGCGGGGAGCATGTTAGTACACAGCACCATGGGTTTGATCACTGTAATATGATAATTAACTCTTGCACAGGAGCACGTTTGGCATGATGCCTCAGGCAGTGCCTTTGGTGTGATTCAATAAGGGAATTTGTCTAGTAATGTGTAATGGGACAAAGTTGATATGCAATTGTATATGGCCTCATTAGTTAGCATGCTGAACCACTACAAGCAACTTTCAATTATTTAGGTGATCCATTTGGCTCTGTGTATGTGAATACTATATCTAGGTTGGTAGTCACATGCCATAACTAAAATCCTTCAGTAATGTCTAAAAGGTGGTTTTAGCTATCATGCATACACACACAAGCACACACACATATACATCTCTTAAATGCATGAATATTGGACACGGATCTATATCTAGCACAGATGGATCTCTAACTGCCACAATAGTATAAAACTTTGCTGATATTTTAATAACAATTACAAAAGAATAAAATAAAGCATATTCGGATAATTATGGAACTTGAAAGGGTTCACTGTCATCGTCAGAGCTCATTTCCCCGTACTAGAGATTTTCAGCATCTGACTTGTATTTGCAATTTTCAACCATATTTTCAAAACTATCTTTTCCAGCATCTTGAAAATCAATATTTTGATCACTGTTGTGAATTTCCTTTTCCTCGTTTGAAGAAGAGACCAGGAGATGTTGGGATATCTTTAAAGCAGACGTTACTTGTTTATTGAGAATTGTGCTGTTCTTCGGCTGAGGTTCCAAGTCTCACTAAAGGAGTTATACATTGTATTTTATCTACATTTTAGGGGGAGGGATTATACAGCAGGGGAGGAGACATTCAAACAAAGGAATGCATATGTTGTGTAGGAAAAGGACACACCTTAGACATAACGGTGTGACCTGTCCTAATTCAATCAGCATAACAGTGTCATTCAAATGCATAGATGCTAATCCAATCACTCAGGCAGTATTGCTCTAAACGTGTCATGGTAAATAGTCAGGAAGTGCATAAAGACAAAATACTTAATGTCTCAAACACTTACACAGCCTGACGTAATCTCCTTAGAATTTCCTCAAGTTTACTTCAAAATGTATAATGTTTTCAGTTATATTCTATTACATTGGAACCTATATATAACAATGTATAAATTTGTAATCTTACATCACTGACAGCTTCTTCGCCACATCCACCATCAAGTGACAGTGACACTAATAAATGATTGCATACAGTACCTGCTCTACAGTAAACTGGCTGTCGCTGAGCCATTTTGAATTTTGCTGAAAATGTATACTTTTATTTTATGTCTACAGTAATAATGAGTGAAACATCACATCAACATTGTGTATCAGACATTGCCACCTTGAGAAGTAAATGCGAATTGCACTTAAAACATCAGAGATTTAATTATTGTAGCACAGAACAAAATATACGTACACTATTACATACCTCAAGTCACGAGTGACCCCATTCACTTTTTACAAAAAAACAACATTAGAAAACAGACATTCTTTTACATATTTTTGTCTTGTTATTTTTTTTAAATAAATGGACAGGAATACTGAGGAGAGGGTAGTGAATGATGTCCCGGGTTGATAAAGACCTGAGGTATGCGTTTAAGGGATACATACAGTGCCTTGCAAAAGTATTCGTACCCCTTCATTTTTTTTCCACTTATGTTAAACTTCTTTAAATCACTTTTTTTCACATCAATCTACACTTCATACACCATAATTAAAAAGCAAAAAACTGATTTGTGACAACTCTACAAATGTAGTACATTGCATAAGTATTTGTACCCTTTACAGCCACAAATATTTTGGGATATGATCCGAAAGGCTTTGCACATCTGCATCTGGCAATTTCTGCCATTCTCCTCCTCAGATCCTCTCAAGCTCTGTCAGGCTGGATGGGGACCATTGGTGGACAGCCATTTTTAGTTTTCGCCAGAGATGTTTGACCAGGCTCTGGCTGGGCCACTCAAGGACATTCATAGAGTTGTCCATAAGCCACTTTTGCATTGTCTTAACTATGTGCTTAGGGTCATTGTCCTGTTGGAAGGTGAACCTTCTACCCAGTCCGAGTTTCTGAATGCTCCAGACTAGGTTTTCATCAAGGCTATATCTACAGTATATTTTGATGCGTTAAGCTTTCCTTCTACCCTGACGAGTCCCTAGCACAAAAACACCCCCACAGCATGATGCTGCTACCAGCACACTTTACTGTTAGGATGTGTTGTGCTGGTGATGAGCAGTGCCTGATTTCCTCCAGTCATGATGCTTGGAACTAAGGTTCATCAGAACAGAGAATCTTGTTTCTCACAGTCTGAGAGAGTCCTTTAGGTGTTTTTTTTTTTTTTTTTTTAAATTCCATGTGGGCTTTCATGTGTCTTCATGGAGGAGAGGCTTGAGTATGGCCACACTGCCATAAAGTCCAGAGTGTTGCAGTGATATGTGTCTTTCTGTAATTGTCTTCAATCTCATGGAGCTCAACTAGAGTTACCATCAGCTTCTTGGTCACCATTCCAACCAAGGTCCGTCTCCATTGATTGCTCAGTTTGGCATAGAGGCCAGCTCTAGGAAGAGTCCTGGTTGTTCCAAACTTCTTCCATTAAGGATTATGGAGGCTGCATGCTTCTGTCAACCTTCAGTGCAGTTTACAAATAAGATCAATAGCTTGCATTTAGAAAATAGATGGTGAGTATTATTATTTCATGCTGACTTTAAGACTAAGCTGAAGTCTCTGCCAAACAGTTTTGAACGAACATGCAAGCGATAAACTTTAATCCAACATGGCTTGTGCTCATCTTCCAGTTTTGGCTTTTCATCAAATCACAAGATCACACAATGTAATTAATATTCATGACCCAAGTTAGAGAGCTGAGCAGCTTACAGGAAGTCTTCTTCCGTGAACAACACTACGTTTTTTTGTAGTCTTCCCTAGATCTGTGTCTTGACACAGTACCGTTTCTGAGCAGGCAGTTATTTTGACTTCATGGCTTGATTTTTTGCTCTGATATGCATTTTCAACTCTTAGAACCTTAGAGCCTTTCCAAATCATACCCATTCAGTAACACGGAGCTAAATTTCAAGTGTACCAGAAAAGGGTATACATTTTTATATATATATATATATATATATATATATACATTTGCAAAGTCACAAATCTATTTTTGCTTTGTCATTATGGTGTATGACGTGTACAGTAGATCGATGTGGGAGGAATTTTTTTTTTTAATTTAAAGTATTTTAACATAAAGAAGCAACATAAAATGTCAAGGGGTACGAATACTTATATAGTGCAGATATTCTGAGAATCTTTCATCTTGGCATTTTGTGCATTCGATGTTGATATATTCAAATGTTGACATTTTAAATGAGTTAGCCTTCATTTCCACACAAGGCGATCTTTCAAATCAGTGCTGGACCAGATCACTAGAATACCAGAAGCTCTTTCTTTCCCACTCGGAATATTAATGTTTCCTCTCATCCTCTCATCTGGAGGCACTTTCCTGATTGGGGAAATGTTTCTCAATCATTGACATTTCAGAGAATTTTTCAAGCTCAGCTTTGCTGAAATTACTGCAGAAGGGGCGGTGTTGTCAATTGGCATGGCAACATATGCCCTGTCAGATGACGATGATAGAGAAAATCTCAAAGCATGTTATGTCTTGCAGTGACAGATTGCAAGCGTCGCCATTTTGAGAGCAAAGTTTATGTTTCATAAGTCTGCAATGGAATATTAGCATCATGCACTATACCGAACAGATACTCTGTTTATACCAAACAGAATAACTCTGGGGTCAGGGGACCACAGGGGTCCTCCAGAAGGTTCTAAGGGGTCCCCAGAAAATTTAAGAGAATAAAAAGACAAAGCATAAATGGTTAAAGTCTACCGAACATTCTAACTGTTTCATTTCTATATGTTTCTCTCCTTTCTCCTTCCTATACATACTTTTCAGAATTGTATGTTTGCTTTGTATCTTCTAGTGAGTCCCCTCACTAGTCCTCTAGTCCCCTTTATCTTGCTCACTAGGATTGTAAGGCAGTATGCTTAATGTAAGCTGCTTACATACATTTATTGAAAGTTGCTTATACAAATAATTTTGAATTGAAAATGCTCTTCTTCAGGTACATCCAACTTTAGGTATAGCCAATTTCAAGGATTAGTTCACTTCAAAATGAAAATTTTTACTCACCCCTATCTCATCCAAGGTGTTTGTGTCTTTCTTTCTTCAGTCGAAAAGAAATTAAGTTTTTGCGAAAACATTCCAGGATTTTTCTCCACATAATGGACTGATGGCAACCGGTTGAAGGTCCAAATAATCATAATGAAGGACGTCATAATTCATTCATGAGTCAGATTGATCTGGTTCTTGAGTTCAACTGACTAACTCTGGCTACATTTCAGTCTTTTACTTACACAAAGCCGACTTCAGGGGACTTAAAATACAGTGCATCGAATGGACTACTTTTAAGGCATTTTTATGGTGATTTGTATCCTGTTTTGAAGCTTGAAATCATGAAAGTCCCTCTTTATTGTACTTGCATGAGAACAAGGTACGAGTCCTTGATTACTCAAAATTTCTACTTTTGTGTTCCACTGACAAAAGAAAGTCATAAATGTTGGAAACAATATTAGACTGAGCAAATAATGACAGAATTTTCCAGTTTTTGGCTGAACTATTACTTCAATTACTTCATAATCCTACTTTCTCATTACAGAGATATTATGTGATAAGATTATAATGACTGATCTGAATACAACTTGTTTGCTTTATTAGATTGTTCACCGAACAGCTGTGCCAAGCGCACTGGCTGTCGATTGGATTGGAAAGAACTTGTACTGGTGTGACGTGGAGAGAAAGACGCTGGAAGTGTCCAAATCCAACGGTTTATACCCCACTGTCTTGGTGAGCTCTGGCCTCAAGAACCCCACGGACCTGGCTCTGGATGCTCAAACCGGGTACAACTGCTTCCTTTTCAAATTTGCACAATATCCTTTCTACTTTTCACCATCAGTCCAGGGAGACTTCAGTTTGTCACGAGAAAAAAAATGAATGCGTAGTCCCCCAGAACAATGGGAATAGATATTTTCTGTTTAAAACAAATGTGATGAGATTGTGTCTCATGTTATATGAAGTTCATGGATGAGGGTCACTCTCTGTCCCTCAGGTACGTGTTCTGGATTGACTGCTGTGAAAACCCTCACGTCGGTCGAGTTGGCATGGACGGCCAAGGCCAAAGCGTTATTGTGAACAAAGAGATCTACAGCCCCTCAGCTCTAACTATTGACTACACAAACAAGAGAATCTACTGGGCTGATGATAATCACATCCTTTTTGCCAACATGGACGGTTCTCAGAGGCACCGGGGTACAAAATTAGTCATAATTTTGTTAATTTTTCATGTATTCACTCTAAAAAAAAAGTCTCGTAATCATAAGGGAACCTTTTTTAGTGCTATATAGCACCAATTTTGGTGCTTCAGTGGTTCTTCAGAGGTGCTATATAGCACCTTAGTTAAAGAACCGGTGAAGAACCTCTGAAGAACCGGTGAAGAACCTCTGAAGAACCGCTGAAGAACCACTGAAGCACCAAAAATGGTGCTATATAGTACTAAAAAAGGTTCCCCTATGATTACGAGCCAAGAACTATTTTTGGTGCCATATAGAACCTTTTTTTTTTTAGAGTGTTGGATTGCTAGGCCATAATAAGGCAGAATTGGATAACATAAACTTCATTAAAGCCTTTTAATGGTGTATATATGCAAAACAAAAACCAAATAAATGTCATTATACTTACATTCACAAATGTTAAAATAAGAAAACCAAAGATATGTCAATTGTACTTACATTCACAAATGTTAAAATGTATATTTAACTTGAGAACAGTGAATTTGAAAGTTGTTGGATAATGATTATGATTAAATCACTTATATATGCAGTAATTCATTTTTAATGATGGTGCATGGTATGATGCTCTCTACCTCAGTACCTCATGACCACATCCAGGGTGTGATGGGGCTCACACTGTTCGAGGACTTCATTTATTGGACCGACGGGAAGTCCAAATCTCTCAGACGAGCTCATAAGACCACCGGTGCTAATGCTGTCGAGCTCCTAAATTCATGGCAAGCCATTAAGTCTGTCATTGTCTACCACCCACTGCGCCAGCCTGAAGGTAGACACGGTTTCAAATAAATAGTATATTCATTTTAAACTTGATTTGCCCCAAAAGGAAAATGCTTTCATTATTATTCATTCACTCTTACACAGCTCTTGCCATTTGCAAACATTTAAATCCTACAGCTTAAATATTGGTCTGAAAGACTTGGGAATGTAGTGCAAATGTTCCATCAAATTTGTATATTATTTATATTATATTATATTATTATATAATTATATTATAATTATATTGTTATATGGATTACTTTTGTATAATATGGCAAGAGCTGCGTAACTATTCCTTTAAAATGAACTATTTAGAAACAAGGCATTTCTATCCCATTTTTACAGTCCCCAAACACCAATGTCAAGTGGCCAATGGAGGTTGTAGTCACTTGTGTTTACTTTCTCCTGGTGGAGGTCACAAGTGTGCCTGCCCAACTAACTTCTACTTGGCCGCAGATAATAAGACATGCCTGTCCAACTGCACAGCCAGCCAGGTCTGTATGCCAAAATGATTATTCCATGTCATTAGTCGGAACTGCAAGGATTGTTCCAGTTTGTGTAACCCAAAACTGATTGACCTTTTTCAGTTCCGCTGTGGAACAGATGAGTGCATCCCATTCTGGTGGAAATGTGATACAGTAGACGACTGCGGTGATGGGTCTGATGAGCCTGCGGATTGCCGTGAGTGCTTTGCTTATAATGTTACCCAACCTACACTGGATGCACTTGTTTTTGCTTTGAACAGTCTGTAATATTCATGTGGTGTTATAACCAAGGGTTTAAGAACAATCCAAAAAGTGCGTGGGGCACATTATATATCTCATCAGCCTCTCTTTACAAGTATGACTCTGTTTTATATGCCTAGTTGCCACGGTTACACTCATATGAGACCAGCTTAAAAACAAATCTTTCCAGAAATTATTATTGTGTTTTTGTCACACAGGTTTAATAGGGAGGCCTACTTGTGACAACTATGATTATAAAAATGCAGGATTTTGTCAGATAACTTTGTTTTTCTTCTGTTGTTCACGGCAGACGACTTCCTGTAAGCTGCTCAGCTCTCTAACTTGGGTCATGCATATTAATTACATTATATGATCTTGTGATTTGGTGAAAAGCCAAAACTGGAAGATGAGCACAAGCCATGTTAGATTAAAGTGTATTGCTTGCATGTTCATTCAAAACAACTGTTTGGCAGAGACTTCAACTTAGCCTTAAAGTCAGCATGAAATAGTACTACTCACCATATCTATTTTCTAAATGTATGCTATTGATCTTATTGTAAACAATTTATTTATGCATATGCTTATTCATTTTGTTTTTTTGTTTTTTTTGACCGTCATACCTCAGTCTTTTGGATGAAACAACAGATTTTTCAATGGTGATGTATGTCAGACTTCTTTAAAGTCCCTGTAAAGTCAAAATTAAATACGTGTTCTGAGTTTGTCACACCACAGACAAATGTGTTATTAACCACCCAGCCAAATTTGAATCATAAAAAAATCAGCCAAGAAAATAAAATAGCTTATCAAAATCTTGAAAAAAATAAGCAGCATTCTCTGCTCTCAAGCGGTGGGGGGGGGGAGGGTGTCCGCTGTTGGCACCGAAACCACGCCCACTCGCGGGAAAGCTGCCGTAACCACACAAAACAACACTCGCGTACAACTCACGACGGCACCAGATGTCGGCGGGATGGGAGGATGAAGGAGGGGGTGGGAGATAGAGGTCTTCACGGAGCCCCCGAGACCCGTGGACCCGGGACCCGACCCGGGACCCGTACGGGTTCGGGTCTATATTTTAAATGATCAGCCGGGTCCGTTCTATTACTACGGGTCCCGGGTCTGTTTAACATTGTGTGCAATACCCGAGTCGATCCGGACTCGGAGAACACCTGCCCGTGATCAGAGTCAGTCAGCACTGCTTGTGTGTTTTTTGTAACTTGCAACTGTAAAATTAGGATAAGAAAAGTGTGAGCCGGGAAATATAAAAAAAAGAAAGAAGAAAAACACGAGCGATCTCTCTCTCTCTTGCTCGCTCGCCTCATGCGCTCTCTCTCTCTCTCGCTCGCTCTCTCTGCAAGCGCACGGTAATAATAATGGTTACCTTCATGAGTGATGTGTGAAAAAAGCTAAAAAACAACGAATATAAAGAAGTTAAACCCATGGGCACCTCTTCTGTCCGGGCATCCTTCATGCATATTGTGGACAAACATGAGAAAAAAGTAAGTGCTGTCTACGTGTGACGCACTGTTGAAGTTTGATTTGAAATTATATTTAAATAATATATTTAAAATCAGCAACAAAATCTCAGTTGAACTGTCACAAATGTTTTCTATGATGCTCAAATTGCGTAAAAAAGCTCATATTTCAGGTTGCTCCAGCCACCGCGCATGTGCAGTCTCAAGCGCGTGTCATTTCTATGGCAACCCGAGCTTCCGCTGTGATTGACTTTAATAATAATATGAATGAACCGTCTTATTTCTTAAAGTTTTGGTGGTCAGGCTCGCTCACAGAGATTATAGCAAATAAATAATGCGGACGTCAGCGGCCACCGAACGAGCAATCGCTATTATAGTTCAAAAAGGCAAACAGTCAAAGTTATTATGCGAGTTAACTCGAGTCGAAATGCAAATCTGCAAAGACGCATTTGTCATCCGTCACCGTGACATAAAGTGGACTTTTAAAGCTGAAATGATGAGTGAATTAAGCATGCTTGGAATAACAAGAGAGGAATAACATGGATTTAACTTTTTGGCAAGGATGTAATGCATCACAAGTAACGTTACAAGGAAGGGAGACGACGGCTAGGTAAGACAAAAAGTTATATTTTTCATAACTTGTTTATTGACTTGTTAATATCAGTTATTGTGGAATATGTGACAAACGGGTCCAGTCGGGTCTGTGTCTTCACGCCGGGTTCGGTTCCAGCTTTTAAATAATAGACGGGTCCAGGTCGGTTCCGGGTACTACGTTTTTGGCATTTATCGGATCTTCGCGGGTCCGGGTCCAGCTTTTGAAATAATAGACGGGTCCGGGTCGGTTCCGTTAAGCACATTACGGGTCTCTTCGGGTTCGGGTATGAATTTTTGGACCCGTGAAGACCTCTAGTGGGAGATAGTCGGTTTGGGCCCATTCTGCAGTGGATTATCACCGAATCCCAGTTGTCTCAGATGAAAGTTTGTAAAACTATCCAGTGTTAAGTCACTGCAGAGGCAGGTGTTGGTGGTGATCCTCAGCTATCCATCAAGGTAGCTATTCACAAAATTAATCCACCTCTTCTTGATATCATCGTTTTTGTTTTGTAAGCTGTTTTGTAAGTTGTAGGCTGTAGTAACTAACGGTACTGACAGTAACTCGCAATCGAGCGGGCGAATGTGCTCTAGTTATGATAGTGTTAGGGGATGGGCCAGGCTCAGTGGCTCCAGTGCGTCATCAACAGTTATGATAGTGTTGGGAGAGGGGCCATATGCTCAGTAGCTCCAGTGCGTCATCAACAGTTATGATAGTGTTGGGAGAGGGGCCATATGCTCAGTAGCTCCAGTGCGTCATTGAGCCACCGTTTTAGCCCCGGCCGAAACATCCTGAACACAGCAATGGTGAAAAACTGTTTAACGGTCTAACTCCACAATTCAGTACTACACAGTTCACGTTTTTGTAGTGTTTTTTCTGAAATACATTTCTAACATTTATAATGTGTTCAGAAACAAATCTCAGAATTGCCTTTACAGGGACTTTAATCATTTTGTCTGCATAAGCCCTTCCCCTTTCTCACATTCAGATATGCCTCCATCCAATCAATAGAACCAAGTCCCTGGCCTACTTTTCTTTTCAATAATCCATTTCACTCAGATGTATGATTGTTGCCACTTCCGTTACTAAAGTCATTGTTTTTACGCAGTTGACGACAGTATTACAGAACAAAATGCAGTGGTTAATTTTCAAAACAAGTGAAGAATATTTGTCATTTCTAAAATTGGCATCTACACCAGTTATAATTTGGGCTGCCCCCAACTAAAGACTTTTCTTGTTGACTATAGTCGCTCATTTAAACCATCAGTCTACTAATTGCACATTTATTTTAATTTATTTACCTTAATATATATTGGGGGAAATACTAAACCAAAATGAACCTTTAATATATAGGCGTAATATAGCCTATTCCACGCTCAAGTGCATGCATATAGCTTGCCACAAAGCATCGTCAAAAGTGATGATCATGAATATGTCTGAAAAAAAATCAAGGAGACAATTTGATTATGTAATAATAAGCTAGTGTTTTCTGAGTCGGTGTCTGCTGCAAAGATTAAGTTGAAGATGCTGACTCACCATCTCTACAATAGTGGACGCACCTTTAGAGAGAAATGCCCCTTTCATACAGATTACATAATCAGAGAGTATTTGTTTTCATTTTGAATTGGTTTTTATAAGTAGGCATTTCAAGCTTTATATAGATATATTTCTCATGTCTGTGAGGCAAGTAGTCTATATGCTGATTTTGGTAAATTTTTGTGACGTGCTCCACACAAACACTTGGATATGCACCTAATAATAGTGCACATTTATCTAAATTAACATTACATAGAGCGAGCGGCTAAGTTACTTACATGTTTCAAATGATAAGCCATGTTTAAGGTTAATGGATGATATGCGAACGTTTGGATTTCCTGCCTTACGTGGAACTGCGTGAAAACAGGTTTTTTTTGCGACTAACTAATACAATTTTGGTTGACTAAGCCTCTTCTCGTTGTCTAACGTTTAGTCGACTATTAGAGGGCAGCCCTAATTATAATGGCCACTGATTGCACCACATGCCAGTGTTTTTATAGAGAGTATGTAGATTATCTAGTTTACTGCTTCACGCTAGACTGACCTTTAAGTTGTGCAGAAGGATGAACCTTTGTTCTTTCATTTTTGTTTCCAAGTGAGCTTGTTCTAAGGCTTGGTGATTTACTTGAACAGTACAAACAGAAAATGACAGGCTGCCGATGGCTGCTGTTAATAGGTGGAACCTCTGTTGTTCAATAAAGGGCAGGGGGCATTAAATATTGTAGAAGTGCTTTTAGAGAAATAATGGAATGGGGGTTGACACGCCCATTTCAGGCAACCTCACGTAGCCCGGGTTTAAAACACACACCTATGCACAAATTGCTTTGAATCCTCTGGAGTTCACTGTTAATCATCATTTTTGCAGCGGAATTCAAATGCCAGCCTGGGCGTTTTCAGTGTGGCACTGGCCTTTGTGCCTTACCTCCCTTCATCTGCGATGGAGAGAATGACTGCGGGGACAACTCAGATGAAGCCAACTGTGGTGAGCAGAATAATACATAATGTACGAAAGCTATTCTTAAATGCCATGTTCTTATCGACAGATCCATTGCTTTTTCTCTCTGTGCGAGGCTATCGGGTCTCCCTTGTAGAATTCGGTTCCTGTGAAGTATGTGGCATGCACGAGCGAGAAAAATCTGCCTGGAATTTTCATCAGCAGCAAATCTTCTTTAGCACAGCTGTCTCTGAATGTTCAATTATACAGACTCTTGCTGCTATCAAACGGTCGATATCCACTTTAGAAGTATTAGAAAAGAGTATAGGGTGTTTTGTCATTTAACGATCGTAATCGGGATGTATTGGACCAACATGGATTTAAGATTCAAGACGTTTAGGGCTTTTAATACAAATAATATTGTTCCTCTTTCATCTCAGTTTTATTCTTATTGCATCCTGATGCATTTCGAAGCAACCAAATATGACCGGAATATGGATGATCGTGCTGCATTGACCCAGCATGATGATGTTTCTAACGGGTTTTCTCACTATAATGTCTCCCCCCATTTGCAGATACATACATCTGTCTGTCAGGCCAGTTCAAGTGCACCCGAAAGCAGAAGTGTATACCATTAAATCTTCGTTGCAATGGACAGGACGATTGCGGGGATGGCGAGGATGAGACAGACTGCCGTAAGCAAAGCCATGACACTCTCTGCTCCCTCCATTAAACATTTAACAATAATGGACCTCATTCTCGTAAACTAAAGGGTGTTGTGACAGAATTGTTCAAACTCTGCCAAATTTGACTTTTCCCCTGTGAATTTAATGATCCAGACTGACAAATCTCAAATGTGGCTTTTATCTCACCACATAAGTTGGCTGGTTGGGAGCTAAAAAGACTGCCAGGTGCTTATTAGGTATTCGGATAGAAAGGGCCCTTTCCTGGGAAAAGTAGCCAGACTTGTCAGCGAGAAATCGAGTCACCTGGGGTGGAAATGTGCATATATTTTTAGAAAATACATTTCTTTAATGCTTTTTCAACTCAAAATTGTGTCTAACAGTGAATGTATTTGCGTGACAGAAGAATTGTCATTTTTGTAATTTTTTTCTTAACAGTTAAATTACATTCTCACCAAAATGTAATTTTCACCACATCTTGGAAATGACTGGTGGAAATAAAGTTTTTTTTACTTTTTTACATATACAGTGGCAAGAAAAAGTATGTGAACCACTTGCAGAATCTGTGAAAATGTGAATAATTTTAAACTAAATAAAAGATATCATACAAAATGCATGTGATCCATAATTTAGTAAGGTCCTGAATAAGATATTTTACATAAAACATGTTTACATATAGTCCACAAGACAAAAAAATAGCTGAATTTATTAAAATAACCCAGTTCAAAAGTTTATGAACCATTAATTCTCAATTCTGTGTGTCGTTCCCTGGGTGATCCACGGCTGTTTTTTGTTTGTTGATGGTTGTTCATGAGTCCCTTGTTTGTTTTGAGCAGTTAAACTGCCCAATGTTCTTCAGAAAAATCCTCCAGGTCCTGCACATTCTTCAGTTTTCCAGCATCTTTTGCATATTTGAACCCTCTCCAGCAGGGACTGTATGATTTTGAGATCCATCTTTTCACACTGAGGACAATTGAGGGACTCAAACACAACTATTAAAAAAGGTTGAAACATTCACTGATGCTCTAGAAGGAAACACGATGCATTAAGAGCCGGGGGTGAGAACTTTTGAGCAGGATGAAGATGTCCAAATGTTTCTTATTTTGGTTAAATGTCTTTTTTTTCATTTAGTACTGCCCTTCAGAAGCAACAGAAGATACTTGCATGTTTCTCAGAAGACAAATTGAGTACAATTTACATTGATCTTCAAATTCAATAAGTTTTCACCCCCGGCTCTTAATGCATCGTGTTTCCTTCTGGAGCATCAGTGAATGTTTCAACCTTGTTTGGTAGTTGTGTTTGAGTCCCTCAATTGTCCTCAGTGTGAAAAGATGGATCTCAAAATCATACAGTCCCTGCTGGAGAGGGTTAAAATATGAAAAAGATGCTGGAAAACTTAAGAATGTGCAATGATTTTTCTGGAGAACATTGGGCAGTTTAACTGCTCAAGACAAACAAGGGACTCATGAACAACCATCACAAAACAAAAAACAGCCGTGGATCATCCAGGGAACGACACACAGTATTGAGAATTAATGGTTCATAAACTTTTGAACGGGGTTATTTTAATAAATTCAGCTATTTTTTGCCTTGTGGACCTTGTGTAAAAATGTTTATGTAAAATATTTTATTCAGGACCGCACTAAATAAAAAATAACATGTATTTGGTATGATCTCTTTTATTTAGTTAAAATTATTCACATTTTCACAGATTCTGCAAGTGGTTCACATACTTTTTCTTGCCACTTTATATATAAATAAAAAGGCAGGTGTATTTTGTCTGACTAATGTTAATTTTTATGTTATAAAGCCTGTATCATTTTCACACTTTTCATATTTCATCTCAAGCATGCATCACTTTACTGGCACTTTTGCCAGCTTGATAACCAAATACACAATTTTTGCTAGTAGCAAACTAGCTAGTAGCAATTTTTTTTGTTCCATTAGTGGAGAAATTGTTAGTCAAGGTCCCAGTTGAGGGAACTGAGGTCATTTTTCTAAAAATCCATAAATATTTTAACATACTAAATATTGAAATGGCTTAAGTGTTTTACTCTTTGTAAGATTATTGTAGTTTAAAAAAATAGAATCTACTATTTATGAATATGTTTGTATAAATGTGTGTTTCTATTGAAGTCTGATACAACATCTAAGACAGTAAAAGTCTATAACATTTGGAAAGTAGCAGAAATCTATGATGATGGCATGGAAAATGTCTTTACGACCATTTTAGTTTGACTGTCATAAAAAAAAGAAGAAAAAAAGGTGACATTTTAATCGTAGTAAAAAATGTATAATTAAATAACCCCTGCAATATAAATTATAAAATTATGTGTAGTTGAAGAAACACTATATATCACACCATTTGATCTTTCAACTCCCAACCTTGACTAACATTTCTTGGCTGTCATTTCCTCCATTGGTTACACTTTATTTTAAGGTGTCTTTTGTTGCAGTTTAAGTATACATTTAAGTACTGAGTAATATTATGTATATGAATAACCTTTTCACTGGCCTTGTAAATATCCTGCTATTATCCTCTCTGTCTTAATGTTTCAGCTGAGAGCACATGTTCTCCAGACCAGTTCCAGTGCAAGGCCACCATGCATTGCATCTCAAAGCTCTGGGTGTGCGATGAGGACCCGGACTGTGCTGACGGCTCTGACGAGGCCAATTGTGGTGAGTGGCCACAGTTATTATTCACAAATCAGAGCCTTGGTCAGCCACACGCGCAGACCCGTCTGAAAGTCTGATTGGGGCTAATGTCAATTCGGTGTGCTCCCGCAGTCTTCTCTCTCTCTGATGAAGTGAGGCCAGCTTTAATCATGAGCCACTCGGCTTTTATTAGCTGTGGCTTGTAACAATTCCCCTGGGCCTGTTTTGTTGCCTGAATGCCTGATTTAGTTTGACAGTGGCACATCAGCGGTGACCGCACATATTGCATTCTTCCTCGGCTATGTGTTCCAGACATTTAAAGTGCCGATGCACCAGCAAAACAATTTCTGAGGGTTCGCTGGACATAATTTGCTCAGAATAATTTTCTATACTCTATATTGAACAAGCGAGCTGTGTACCTCATTTTATTAGTACCACTCATTTTTATCTATATTGAAAATATTGAGATATACTTCAGAGGTTCACCTAGATGTCTCTATAGGCAACTGCCTCCAATGACAGAATCCTAGTTGAATTGTAGCCTCATAAATGACAGATTTGGAACACTCTACATAGGCAGCATTTTTTAAAATAAGTCCTTATGATCACCAAGGCTGCATTCATTTGATTAAAAATACAGTAAAAACAGTAATACTGTGAAATATTGTTACAGTTTAAAATAACTATTTTCTATTTTACAGTTTTTCTCAGTCGCTTTGGTACATTTCCCAGATCAGAATTCAAATTCTCAAAACTACCTGTTCAATTCTCACATCATTGTGTCACTTGACACAAAAAAGCAGTTTCTCATTTCTTTGAACAAGTTGCAAATGCTTGTGTACATCCATGCAAATGATTATGTACAATTTTCTGCTGTTTCCTACATTATCAGTTGCTTATGTCATGTTGATCAAAATGTATTATATTGGGTCTCTGTTGAATAGTCTCACCCCCCACAACATTAAGGCATTAGTTCATAGCATAAGTCTTTACATGCAAAATGGTTGAACAAGTTGTCATAATATGTCAAGCATATTTTTATACATTTCCGTTAGACGTTCATATTTCTACTTTTGTTTTTCAGTTTTTTTTCCTTTGTGATATGCAGTGCTGTCTTTTTCTCTCTGTATCGCAATGACATGGTCTGTCAACAAATTACAGTACAAACAGTAAAAGCGTAAATGTGAATCTTGTCCAGTCTCTTACAATCAAACTCACACATACACTAAGGTGTAACCAAAAATTTACAATAATTGTCATCAAAACTTTAGCCATAGTTTACATCAGAACATCCCTCCAGAGTACACTGTTATATTGACAACATGACTAAGCAATTTGACTGTCTTATCCGTACACAATGATACAAGGACTTGTCATTCTGATGGCACTGACATGTTCATTGACACAGATATTTACTTTTGAGAGATGAACTAAGGATTTTGAGCAAGAGACTGGCTTTTGCAGGTAATCCATGGAGTTTTGCTATTTGTACGAATTGTTTTGAGAAATGCACTTACTGTTTTGCAAATGTCGAGGATGATTCGAGAAATGTACCAAAGCGACTGAGAAAAACTGTAATATATGTTAAAATATAATTTATTCCTGTCATGGCAAAGCTGAATTTTCATTATTAATTGTTACTGTACATGACCCTTTAGAAATCTTTCTAATATGCTGATTTGGTGCTCAAGATACATTTCTTATAATTATCAATGTTGAAAACAGTTGCGCTGCTTAATATTTTTGTAGAACCAGTGATACATTTTTTTCAGGATTCTTTGATGAATCTAAAGTTACGTTTTTGTGTAAAAGCCTTTACTGTTATAAATAAAAAAATATTTATTTCCGTAGAAAAAAACCCAAACAGTAGTAGAGTCTTATCTCATTAATATCATAAGTGCAAAACCCTAAAAGTAAGTTTTGTAAAAGGCAAAAAAGATTAAAGTGTATTTTTGGAACATGCCTTAAAAATGCTGCCTACTGTTTGTAGCCAGTTTACTTGATTTTTAGATTAGAGCCATGGTCTTTTGAACCTCATTAATGATTCATAAATATTCCATTGGCAAGAGACCTAACTCTCAAACATTAGACTTGTTTAAAGATCTATACAACTGCTGATATCATTTATTTACATTGTGGATATGACCTCTGAGTAGATGTTTTAAAGGCAATCATCCTCAAATTATGGTTTATATATAACACTGTGACACATCCCAGCAGGGATGGTGAACATGGCTTTCCCATATAGGCCAACAGAAATGAAATCAATCTTTGGCTGTTGCAGTGGGGGAAATTACATTGTTGGAATTTGATTGAGAAAATTGGTTTTATTGCATTGGCTGAACAATCTGATGTTGTTATGGATTACCTGTAACTCAGAGAAAAATCCCCCAAATGAGTGACACATCAGTGGAACAGTGGATGGGTCACTTTGTAATTGAGGTGTGACGGCTCCTCTGGTGTCTCCATTGATTTTTCAGACGTGACACACGTTATCTACATCAGACTGCAAGTAATTATAGATCTTTATCTTAGCAATTGATGTCAAATGGTGCCATGGACATAACAGGGTAGCTTTATTGATACTTACCAGCTCACTTTTTGTAACTGTGGGAATTACAAACATACAGAAATAAGTGGAAATGCATGTAGATTTAGGAGATCAATGAGTAAATTCTGCCTTTAAATGAATATGCATTGTTGTATCTTAGAAGACCTTATACATTGGCTTCTACAGTATGCTGTGACATTCATCAGTGTTTGTGAAACACAGTTATTGTTATTATTATTACTAGAAGAAACATCAAGCAGGATTTTTTTCCTCAGATGTCAGTATGTCTTGGTGTTCCTTTAGAAATGTTATATCGTTATAGAAAAAAGCAGCAAGATCCCTGTGCCACATTAGAGAATATTTAAACAGACGCATATGTCAAGGGAAATATACTAGGGTGCCCTTTTATTATTTCACATTAATGAAAACCTAAAAGTATTTGCAGTTTGCTTCTCTTTGCCTGTGTTCTTGAAAAAAAAAACACATGTAGCTCATTATATTGTGACCAAAGTTTTGATCTGCTTATGTGATCCTCCTCATTTGGTGTGTACATCAAAGTCACCATCAAATCAAAATTTACAATTCTAATTTTTTGGGGAATATTGTAGGGGTGTAACGATACACACGATTTGATATAAATCACGATACTGAACTCACGATACGATATGTATCGCAATATTTTAAGCCAAAATAAAGAGTTTCTTTTTATTATTATTGTAGCCTATTATTACCAGGACCCACACATATTCCCCCATTGCATCTTTATACATTGTATTCAACATTATATAAAGTCGGTTAATGTAGTAATGTCACAGAAACTCTAAACTTTTTTCCCCTCACATATTACTTGTGCTTTCAATGCAGGCATGCATTCTCTCCCCGTGCTCGCTATGTCCCATCTCTCCTGCTATTAATGCACTATAGATATAAGAATAAACCATTCTTATATGGTGATTTAAATATGTTTGCGCTTTCACTTTGAGAAGTGTCATTCCGGCAGCGCGTGCGCTTCAGATGCAATCAGTCACAGTTCTAATCGCAAGAGAGCGTGTCAAAATGACTATTCCCAAACTGTAAATGTTTAGCTCATCCAAAAATTTTTATTCTGCATTTATACTACTTTGAACGTTCGTGTTTACTACAGAATGCGCGTCGTGGTAAATCTGTTCATCATATAAAGCCACTGTGTCTCTTCAGAAGACTTGGATTTGGATTAGACACTCGATTAGTTATTTTTATGATGCCTTTATGACATTTATTGGATCTTATATGGAGGGACAGAAATCTCTCATGTTTTATAAAGAATATCTTCAATTGTGTTTGGAAGTTAAACGAAACAACATGAGGGTGAGTACATGATGACAGAGTTTACATTTTGGGTGAATTATACCTTATAAATACAGCAAGTTGAGCCTTGGAGAAAACAACTCTATATTGTAAATCATATCGTTTACATCAACGATATCGTCACATTTTTATATTGTGATATATCGATTAACGATATATCGTTACACCCCTAGAATATTGTGATATTTAATATAAATTATTTATTGTGATCAATACATTTATTCATAGCAAACCACAATGATCCAGCAATCCAATCCATTCCCAATGGACACAATCAAGTCCCACCCTATATTTTTTCTTGTTTGAGAAGCCATTTACTCAGATATAAGAGACTATCGCAACGTCTGTTTCATGCCAACTTTAACAATTCTTATTTGCTATAACCCCTCAAAAAGTTCTTAGGTTATATAAAATAAACACTACACGTACTCTGGAAAAAGGTGGAATGAGCTGCTTCAGAAATGTTCATCACAGATTGTGCAAAGGTGACAAAGTGTTTGATGTTACGTGTCAAGTGTTCAGGTTATTGAGGATGGAAGATATCGGCACCACAGTCAGGTATCTCATCTTATGGTGTGTTAGCCTCTTGAGTGTGAGCATGTTTTGAACTTAGTGTCAAATCCGGGCCCAGGAACCCTGAGGAAATGATGATTACGTGTCGAAATGCTGTAGCACTGCATTAATATTCATGCACTTTTGAAGCCATTTTCATCTGTGTGTTTGTTTGTGTCTGATGAAAAAGATGAAAAGACCTGCGGACCTCATGAATTTCGCTGTGAGAATAACAACTGCATCCCGGACCACTGGAGATGTGACAGCCAGAATGACTGTGGAGACAACTCCGATGAGGAGCATTGCAGTGAGTCGCTCTCATCTCTCTGAGCACAATAAAGCTTTTTCCACACTCGTGTTTGTACTAAATTGTCTTAACTGTCAAGAAACGTTGTGTGGGATCTTCAGAGGCCAGTTTCGCAGACTATTTGAAGATTTTTGGCTTTCTGTCTGTTTGTTTACCATTTGTCTGTTCTGTTATGATCTTGCCCACAAGGCCACAAAGAAAGATGAACCATCATTTTGTTACTTACTTTTCAATCCCATATGTTCCTTCCATACAATGACTGTTTATAGATTGTATGGAAGGAGGTCAAACTTCAAAAAGGACAAAAAAAACAGCCTATGACAGCTTGACAGCCCATGATGACTGTGTGTATATATACAGTCTTGCTCAAAAGTTTACACACCCCTTGCAGAATCTGTGAATAATTTTAACAAAATAAGATGGATCATACAAAATCAATGTTATTTTTATTTTATTTAGTACTGTCCTGAATAAGATATAAAGACAAAAAATAGCTGAATTTATAAAAATTACCCGTTCAAATGTTTACTTACCCTTGATTGAACGAACCTGGGGCGGCAGTGGTTCATGTAGGTTGTCTACAAACCAGAAAGTTGGTGGTTCAATCCCCGGTTCCACCTGACCAAGTGTCGAGGTGTCCATGAGCAAGACACCTAACCCCAGCTGCTCCCGATGAGCTGGATGGCGCCTTGCATGGCTGAAGCCATCGGTGTATGAATTGGTGAATGTGAGGCAATATGTAAAGCGCTTTGGATGGCCATGGGTCTGTTGAAAGCACTATATAAATGCAGTCCATTTACCATTTGATTCGTAATACTGCGTGTCGTTACCTGGATGATCCACAACGTTTGATGTATTTTTGTGATGTTCACTAAACAAGTCCCTTGTTTGTCCTGAGCACTTAAACTGCCCAACGTTCTTCAGAAAAATCATTCAGGTTTTGCAAATTCTTAGGCTTTCCAGCATCTTTTGAATATTTGAACCCTTTCATGTAGTGACTGTATGGTTTTGAGATCCATCTTTTCACACTGAGGACAATTGAGGGACTGAAACACAACTATATAAAAAGGCTCAAACACACACACACACACACACACACACACACACACACACACACACACACATACACATAAACACACACACACACACACACACACACACACACATATAGATATACATATATGATGCTCCAGAAGGAAACATGATGACCCCCCCGGCTCTCTTAATACATCATGTTTCCTTCTGGAGCATCATATATATATATATATATATGTATATGTTACCAAAATTATTTTAATTAGATTACAAATTTGTAGATGCAGTTTTATAATAACTATGAAGAATACATGCATATGGGGGTTAAAATAATGAGCATGTATAATGTCCAAGACGCCTTCACTTTGATGGCTCTTTTTCTTGCATTATGTTGTTAAATCAACAACCTATTTCAAACAGG
Source organism: Gobio gobio (assembly GCF_949357685.1). Taxonomy (NCBI): domain Eukaryota; kingdom Metazoa; phylum Chordata; class Actinopteri; order Cypriniformes; family Gobionidae; genus Gobio; species Gobio gobio. The sequence continues at coordinate 41,910,575 of NC_137103.1, forward strand.
TTTTTCTAACCACCCAACATGTTTTTCTAGCCATTACAGCCTGTGTACTCTCTCCGAGAACAGCCCTTTTATACGTTCTAATTGCTGATTAGTCTGCAAATAGCTCCTTTTAAGTTCTTGGCAAACTTGCAAGAACCTTGGAAACAGATGGTACAATGCCAATTTATGTCCAAGTGCAAGGCCACTTTGGCAGTTTTGATCTACTCTTGATGCCTTGCTGCTGTCCTCTGCTAAGGTTTACTTCAGTTTTTTTTGTGCAGGTGGCGAGGGCACGGTCAGAGTAGCTGTGCATCTTTAGCTGTCTTATTGTGCTTTCATCTCTGCAGAGCCAGTGACCTGTAATCATAAGGATTTTGCCTGCGCCAATGGGGACTGTATCTCAGCACGCTTCCGTTGCGATGGTGACTATGACTGCGCTGATAATTCAGATGAGGTCAGTGAATGCTAGATGTCATTCGAGGACAGCACAGCAGTTGTCTTATATTCCCAGACATTCCCTTCCAGCCATTCATTTCAAAGCTGTTTAATCTCAGTTTTCGTATAGCATTAGTCAACATACTCGTATGGCTTTATCAGCAAGTGATGAAGAGAGTGGGTATTTTTTACATTTGATTTACAAAACTTCAATTCTTCAAATTCTGTCCTGACTCTCTCCCTGATTATTATCAATAATGAGTCCAATAATAATAAAAGTATGAAATGAATTTGTCCATGCTTTGTGCTTTTTCAGAAGGATTGCGAGACTCATTGTGCAGAGGATCAGTTTCAATGCCACAACAGTCTCTGCATCTCACGTAAATGGATGTGCGATGGCCAGGAAGACTGCAAGACAGGGGAAGACGAGAGAAATTGCCTCGGAACAGGTAACTTTTCACATCTTGGGGACTCGTGGGCTGAGATGTATCATCATTAGCATTAGCACTAGCATCACCAAACAGGTGCAAACACAGTTATTTCCCTAAATATTCCCCCTGTCAAACACATAGTCCCACCCCAAATTCACACCATTGGTTGAACCAATGCTTTAGATGCTCAAACAGAGCAACATTGTAATAGCTGTACAGAGCCATACTTGTACGTTTGCTTTTCATCTGAATAAACCTACAAATTATTTGCTTATAGTTGTCTCTGCACATTAACCTGGGACGGGAGGCAGTATGTAAACATTGAGAACATAAAAACATTTCAGCTTTAAATATTTTATCATTACATTGTCTGATAAGTTGCTGTAGCTCACTTTTGTCTTTTAAAAAGTTTGTGCATAATAAACATAATAAAGTGACTTAGTCAGCTCTCTAGTGTGTTTACTCCTTGATTAAATTTTAATTCAACCTAAGAACTTATTTAGAGGCCTCAATATTTTATTATGTGCATATTTTGTGTAAAGCTGCTTTGAAAGTGCTATACAAATAAACTTGAATTTAATTAAACTGTGAAGTGTCCCATTCCAGTTCCAATATCATATTTTTCTGCACATGAATCAAAATATCTGAATTTAATTAAAATATTTTCAACATTTTATAATAGTATTACTATTTTTGAGGTAAAGCTCATTAAAGACACATAACGTCTCGGTTACGTATGTAACCCTCGTTCCCTGAAGGAGGGAACGGAGACGCCACGTCGGAGTACCGACGAATAGGAATCTCGCTCGCGAGAGCCAATCTACTTCGAGTGTAACTAAACGAGCCAATGCACATTGGCATGCAATGATTGCACCAGGTGCTCATGCCACGCCGCGCGGGTATAAATGAGACACAGGTGATTGCATCAAATCAGCCTTTTGCTGAGGAGCCGGGTAGGTAGACAGGCACCCCAGCAGGGTACAGAGGACATGGCGACGGGACGTGGCGTCTCTGTTCCCTCCTTCAGGGAATGAGGGTTACATACGTAACCGAGACGTTCCCATTCAGTCGGTCACTCTCGACGCCACGTCGGAGTACCGACGAATAGGAATCCCTACCAAAGCGCCATGGCTTCTGCCCCCATCCAGTGCCCTGTGTGAGCCACCTGAGCTCTCTTACCTGATGAGACGGGGCTCACACCGGGAAGTCCATCACTGCTGTTCCGCATGACCCGCTCAGTGATTATTGGATAACACTGGGAAAGCGTGCCCTAGAGAAGGGAACGCTGCGGAGCCCACATCGTACCCCGAAGGAGTTATGTGGAGTACAATGCTGAGCCGTAGCCCGCAAGGAGAAGGGGGCTCAGTCCCACTGCAGGGAAGGCTCTCCCAAGGGAAAGACACGGGCTTCCCGTAGGAGCGACCGTGGAAGAAATATGGGATCCCCGCAGGGTCACTCATATGGCCCAAGCCCAATACCGGTTCTCAAGGATTCAGCGGCAAGGGGCCTGATGCCAGACGTTCCGCCACGTCCGGCACCGAGGGCGGTGGAGGACTCACAGAGTTTGCTTCTGGAGAATATAAGCGCCGTAGCGCAGCAAGCCGACAAGAGCCGGGGCCTCTCAGTGCTTCTACCCGTTTGAGGTGAGAACACAGGAGGAGACCGGCTCTACACGTAGGCTATAGAATCTAGCGAACGTGTTGGGTGTCGCCCAGCCCGCAGCTCTACAGATGTCTGACAGCGAGGCGCCACGTGCCAGCGCCCAGGAGGATGCAACACTTCTAGTAGAGTGTGCTCGCACCCTGAGCGGACAGGGCACACCTTGTGCTTGGTAAGCCAAGGTGATGGCATCCACTATCCAGTGGGCCATCCTCTGCTTGGAGACAGCCTTTCCCTTCTGCTGGCCTCCGTGACAGACAAAGAGCTGATCTGAGGTTCTGAAGCTTTGAGTTCTATCCACGTAAACCCGCAGAGCGCGGACGGGACAGAGCAAAGCTAGGGCTGGGTCTGCCTCCTCCGGGGGCAGCGCTTGCAGGTTCACCACCTGGTCCCTGAAGGGAGTGGTAGGAACCTTGGGCACATAGCCAGGCCGGGGTCTCAACACCACGTGGGTATCACCCGGCCCGAACTCTAGGCACGATTCGTCGACCGAAAATGCCTGCAGGTCCCCTACCCTCTTGATGGAGGCCAATGCAGCCAACAGCGAAGTCTTCATTGACAGAATCTTTAGCTCTGCTGACTGCAAAGGCTCAAATGGGGCATTCTGAAGTGCTCGGAGCACCAGAGCAAGATCCCAAGAGGGTATGGAGGGGGGGCGGTACGGCGCCACCAGCAGGACCTGCTCCTCATCCTCCCTGACCTTGCACAGAGTCTGTGCAAGTAGGCTCACTGGGGGAAACGCATATTTGCGCAGCCCCTGGGGCCAGCTGTGCGCCAGGGCATCCGTGCCGAGTGTACCCTCGGTCAGCGAATAGAACCACTGGCAGTGGGACGTTTCTGGGGAGGCAAACAGGTCGACCTGTGCCACCCCGAACTGTCTCCAAACCAGCTGAACCACCTGGGGGTGGAGTCGCCACTCGCCTGGGAGCGCAGCTCGTGAAAGCTCGTCGGCCACACGGTTGTGCACACCAGGAACATGAATGGCCCGAAGCGACCTCAGACACTTCTGACTCCAGAGGAGGAGATGGCGGGCGAGTTGCGACATGCGACGGGAGCGCAGACCACCTTGTCGGTTGATATACGCAACGGTCGCAGTGTTGTCCGTGCGGACCAGTACATCTTTGCCCCGTAACCACGCTTTGAGGCGGCTCAGAGCAAGATGCACTGCTAGCAACTCGAGGCAATTGATATGCCAATGCAGGTGCGGGCCCGTCCAAACCCCTGACACTGCATGCCCGTTGTACGTGGCTCCCCAGCCCATGGCAGAGGCATCCGTGAAAACCACAGCGTGCCTGGACACCTGTTCCAGGGGCACTCCGGCCCGAAGGAACGAGGGGTCTGACCATGGACTGAAGGACTGGCGGCAGGCCGGTGTGATGCTCACCCGGTGAGTGCCGCGTTGCCACGCCCATCTCGGGACTCGGCCGTGTAGCCAATGCTGAAGCGGTCTCATATGAAGCAGGCCGAGCGGTGTTACTGCCGCAGCGGCCGCCATATGCCCCAGGAGCCTCTGAAACTGTTTCAGTGGAACCGCCATCCTGCCTTGAAACGTGTTCAGGCAGCTCAGCATCGACTGGACACGCTCCTCCGTGAGGCGGGCTGTCTGTTTGACCGAATCCAACTCCATACCGAGAAAAGAGATCCTCTGCACGGGGGCGAGTTTGCTCTTTTCCCAGTTGACCCGAAGACCCAACTGGCTGAGGTGTCTGAGCACCAGGTCCCTGTGTTCGCACAACTGATCCTTGGACTGTGCTAGAATGAGCCAGTCGTCGAGATAGTTGAGGATGCGAACGCCCTGTTCTCTCATGGGCACAAGGGCCCCCTCCGTGACTTTCGTGAAGACACGGGGGGACAGGGACAGCCCGAAGGGCAGGACTCTGTACTGATATGCTCGACCCTCGAACGCAAAGCGCAGAAACGGCCTGTGTCGAGGAAGAATCGAGACATGAAAGTACGCATCCTTCAGGTCGATCGCTGCAAACCAATCCTGGGGACGGATGCATTCGAAAATGCGTTTCTGCGTGAGCATCTTGAACGGTAGCTTGTGGAGGCTCCGATTCAGGACTCGCAGGTCCAAGATTGGCCGTAACCCACCGGTTTTCTTGGGTACAATGAAGTACGGGCTGTAGAAGCCGGTCTTCATATCGGCTGGAGGGACCGGCTCTATCGCGTCCTTCGCCAGTAGGACAGCGATTTCCGCACGCAGGACATGGGCATCTGCAGCATTCACCGAGGTGAAGCGGACGCCCTTGAACCTGGGGGGGCGCCGGGCGAACTGAATCGCGTAGCCGAGCCTGATGGTCCGAATGAGCCAGCGAGACGGACTGGGGAGCTCTAGCCAGGCTCGCAGAGACCGTGCAAGCGGGACCATAGGGACCACCGGGGCACCCACGGTGGGGCAGCGAGGTGGAATGCAGGTACCGGGCTGGGGCGGCTGTCTCGTGGAGGCGGCCCGCATCGAGGTGAGAGTGTGCTGTGCAACACTTACCTGATTCCACAGGTGGGCAGGAGGAACGTGAGGAGGTCGTCCACTGCTGCCCGCTGGCGAAGGGGGAGGATGAGTGTGGTCCGGCGTTTGACCGGCCACAACTCTCCGAGTCCCCTGAGGACCCAGAGATGGAGGAAACTGCTCTTTTATTGAAAATTTGGGTACCGCTGGGGCTCAGCCCAGCGGCGGAACAGAAACAAAACGGAACACAAAATTCTCCTCCCGGCCCTCCTCCGGGGGATGGAGCGGTGCGGTCACCGTCTCCAGAAGAGCAGTCCTCCCCATCTCCGGGTCGCCCGTCTCAGGGCCGCTTGCCCTTGCCCCTGCCTTTGCCACCTCTCTTGGCAGGAGCCTGGACGGGCTGGGCGGCCTGCTTGCGCCCGGCTCCACGACGTCGCTTGGGTGGAGGCTGCTGCTGCGACGCGGGAGCGGAGGCAGACGCAGGCGGCCGCCCTCGGCGACGAGCAGACTGAGGTGCTGCCGGCGGCGGGGTGGAGACAGCAGCTGACCGCCGTGGCAGGATGTGACTGATGGCCTCAGTCTGCTTCTGTGCGGCCGAGAACTGCTGGGCGAAGTTCTGGACCGCGTCGCCGAAGAGGCCGGTCTGGGAGACGGGGGAGTTAAGGAACCTGATCTTGTCGGTCTCCCTCATGTCTGCCAGACACAGCCAGAGATGGCGTTCCTGGACCACCATAGTGGACATCGCACGACCCACGGCCCGCGCCGTAACCTTCGTCGCACGAAGCGCGAGGTCCGTTGCGGTTCTCAGTTCTTGGAGAACTGCGGGATCGTGACCACCCTCGTGCAGGTTCTTCAGTGCCTGGGCCTGATGAACCTGCAACAACGCCATAGCGTGTAAGGCGGAGCCTGCCTCTCCACAAGCCTGGTAGGCCTTTCCGATCAGATCGGACGAGTACCTACAGGCTCGGGAGGGGAGACACGGGTTCCCCCTGGATGTGGAGTTAGGGCACAGTTGCATAGCAACGGCCCGTTCCACGGGAGGAACCTGCGTGTAACCCTTTGCAGGTCCGCCATCGAGGGTGGTGAGGGAGGAGGATCCACTGGGCCGGTTTCGGGCAGTAAAAGGTGCCGTCCACGACCTAGTGAGCTCCTCGTGCACCTCCGGGAAGAAAGGAACCGGGGTGGGGCGCTGAGAACCAGCACGGGCCACCCCGAGAAACCAATCATCCAACCTCGAAGGTTCGGGACACGGTGGAGGGTTCCACACGAGCCCGATCTTCTCGGCGACCCGGGAAAGCATGGCCATCATCTCCGGATCCGTATCGGGCACAGCGGATCTTCCCGAAGGAGCCCCCTGCGCCGACACGTCATCTCCAGAGAAGTCTGACCCTCCCTCCGATGCAGCGATGGACATCTGATCATCAGGGGGAGCCCCGAAGGATACGGATGGTGCACATCTCGAGGACGGCCCACCACGTTCCGACGGCAGCTCTGCTGGCTGCGGAGTGCGTGAGGGATGAGGGTTCCCCGGGGGTTGGTTCCCTGGGTGAAGCGCGCTCACCGTAACCCTCAAATCACCCGTGCTACTGCCTGAAGTAACCCTCTGTGGAGGGTTAGATCGAGGCAGAGGCACGGGGACTCCACCCCTTGCGAGATGGAGTCTAGACCGCAACTCCGAGATGGTCATGTTCCCGCAGTGAGAACATGAGTCATCCACCAACGCTGCCTCAGCGTGCTGAACGCCCAAACACGAGATACAGCGCTGGTGACCATCCCTTGGTGACAGGTAACCACCGCATCCAGAAACACACAGATAGAATGTCATCTTGAAAAAGACGCAAGCTCTATCTGTGTTTGCTCTTTCAGAAGGACACTCTCCTTGGTGCTGAAGCACGCAGGGGGCGGGGTCGCGGCGACACAGTCAGGGGGTGGGTGCAGCCTGACGTGCGCGCTCTCTCACACGAAGGCGCTCTCTTACCAGCCGTAAGAACGGCTTTTCAGCGCTCTCCACCTAGCGCACCGAACCAGCTGTGAGAACAGCCTTTGTGATTGCTCTAAACAAACAACACAGAGAGATGATCCGAAAACCACGCGACCGCTGCTGTGCCGTCACACCAACACCGACTGAAGAGATCGCTTCCGAAAGGCGGCTTCCGTCTTCAGTCAGGACTGCGAAGTAGTGAGTGATATCTGGCGTTACCATCTACCACCCGGCTCCGAAGCAAAAGGTTGATTTGATGCAATCACCTGTGTCTCATTTATACCCGCGCGGCGTGGCATGAGCACCTGGTGCAATCATTGCATGCAAATGTGCATTGGCTCATTTAGTTACACTCGAAGTAGATTGGCTCTCGCGAGCGAGATTCCTATTCGTCGGTACTCCGACGTGGCGTCGAGAGTGACCGACTGAATGGGAACTGATTTTACCATCAACAACATAAAAACAACTTTATATGGTCACATGACAATTATGCACAGTTCACACTGTCACACCGGTAACACTTTACAATACAGGTGCACTAATATGCATTAATTCATGCCTAACTAATGCACAAATAATCAGTTAATGTATGACTCATGAAGAACTAAACCATTTATTAATGATTACTGCTCAGCAACTAATGAACATATTCTATATGATTAATAGATTAAGTAATATACGAATTGCTATTAATTAAATATGACTTCATGTATTAATTCCCTAATAACATATTATGTTAACTAATAATGTTAATGAATGTGTTAATTACCACAATGGGTCAAAGCCATGCATTTCAACTTCCAGTGGTCTGTTTTAATTAATAATTTGCTAACAATTTGCAAAGGTATCATTATGCTATGACTTTACTTGTTGATGCATATGACTAATTGTTAAGTAATATGTCATTGTGGTTATGGCTTTCAAATTAATTTTTAATTATTTAATAGTCAAGTTTTACCATCATATCTTACCCCACTCTTCCTGTACATGTCAGTTGAATGTATCTGTGTGGGTGGTTTTTTTACCCATCATCTGTTTTGCAGTGCTTCCCTCCTGCTCTCTAAATGAGTATGTGTGCGCCAGTGGAGGTTGTGTGTCTGCCAGCCTAAGGTGTGATGGACATGACAACTGTCTGGACAGTTCTGATGAGGTCAGTCCTCTAGCAAGACTCTCTCACCTTACATAAAGCGCTCCTCTCTCAGAAACTGTGCGAAAGTGCAATAGTCAAACAAAAACAGAGATGTGCAAGTAGATCACAGCAGGTTAAATTGGACAAGCTGGTGAATAATTTCAAGCTGAAGGTCAACATGAAAAAATTTCTACTTTTTTAATCTCTGAGTGAAACAAGAGAGATTCAGCAAATTCAGCAAAGAGAAAATTATACAAATTTTTTTATTATTATTCATATTATATTAATAATAATATTGTCTGTTTTACCGTAATAGTTTGAGCCCAAGTCAAATTCTGAAAATGCTGATGATCAAGCCGATCAATTAGAACCAAGTTTGCAAGCATGATTTTACAACGCATATTGTTTTAATTTGTCACGTGCAGTGTTGGGCAAGTTACTGAAAATTTGTAATTAGTTACAGTTACTAGTTACTTCTTTTAAAAGCAATTGCATTACTTTACCAATTATTGTATATCAAAAGTAATTAATTAACTTAATTAATTAACTTTTAAGTTACTTTTATGTCTGCTTTTTAAATGTAAATATGAACAGTACTGAACAGTCAAACACAATAAACATAATTTTTCATTCAACATTTCAGGCGAAACTGGACAGGTGTAAATGCATCTGGTTGTTTAAACCACATGTACATTTTACTCCTGGCAAATTGTTAAAAAGTAAACGTGTGAGAGCGTGTTATAGGCTAGGCCTATATATGACATGTTGTAGTCAGATATGATGTCGCTACTGCAACACACATCGCCGCAAAAGAGTAGCAAGCCAACACGCAAACGGCCGAAAGTGAAGTCAGTGAACTCAGATGCTCATAAACACAATCATCTTCACTAAAACTAATGAGAATAAATGATATTATTGCTCATATTGCTTTGATCTTGAAACGAGCTGATCAATAAAATGCAGTTCATATCTGCTGCTTTCGTTGACGTGAACTCCGTTAAATGTGCATATGGCGCGGGAATTGAAGATCGGATTTATATTCATTTTGCGGAGAGGTGTAAGGTAAGACAACCTGCATGTTTTTTGGGGTTTTTTTTAGATTGTGTTGCCCGTTTCGTTTGCGAGCGCCAACGATCAGCCTACCTCAACTTATCAAAAATGCCTTTTTAATGTGGTGGTGATAGTAGGCTAAACGTTTAAACTAACATTGTGATGCTTGGAAGTGTTTCATATCTATGGATTTTACTATAGTCAAGACACGTCAAGTGTTGATTTGAGAGGCTAAAGCGTTGGGTTAACTCACTGTCGGCCACTGGCCATTTGGTCGTCACTTTAAAAAATCCAAAATTTAATTTAACGAACAAAAAAATGCTTGAAACATTTTTCTAAATTAATTAAAGCTGCTGTCCGTATCTTTTTTTGTTTTCAAGATTTACAAAAATTAGATAATGAGAATGTACAACATGAATCAATTTTCCAAACCGGAATTTTGTCTTACCCTGAATCATTATGGTACACTTATAATACGTATTTATATTGGGACTATTTCAGGCCAGACTGGTAGGAAACGCTGCGGAGGAGCAAAGTCCCTGTGTGACTCGCCATAGACATAAAAAGAGAGAAGTAGCTCTGGCTGCAATGCTCTTCCGCAAGACGCCTGCAGTTCTGTTTATTAACCTAGCGCTAGAGCGCAAAAAGTTACAGACTGCAGCTTTAATAAAGAAACGAAATATAACTACTTTCACATTAAAATCAAAACTGAACTATTTTAATGGCTGCAACAATGTGTAATAGGGAGTATTAAAAAAAAACATGGGCTCCAGTCGGACTTGGGCCGAGAATTCGATAAGCTGTCGGACACGGGCCGTAATAGGGCCTAGATTTGAGCTTCAAATAGATTCGTTCATTTTACACAAAAGAGAGTAACGCGAGTAACGAACTCATTTAAATTCCAGTAATTGTAATTGCGTTACTTGATTAAAAAAAAATGTAGTTACATGCGCATTACCGCTAAAAGTAGTGAAATTACAGTAAAGCGTTACTCCCAACACTGGTCACGTGTTTCTGCGTGAGTTTTTTGTGTTTGTATAATTACTTGTTGTTTAGTGTTTGATGCCCAGTTTTCACTCTGTAACTATTTACAAAGTCGGAAAGCACATGCTTGTGTTTCACTTTAAATCCTCAAGCTTGTTGCAGCAGGATGGATTCTGATTGGCTGTCAATGTTTTAATCATTCAGCAGCTGGAAAAAAAACGTTCTGAATGTGATTCCAATATTCTCGTTTCTCTGTGCTGATATCGTTATAGCTATGGTGTGAAAGTTCCCCTGTAGTCAATAATTGTGTTCTTTAAAACTCTCTAAAAATCTTTGATAACCAAAATGCAAATTAGCTCTGCCTCCACTCACTCATATGAGCTTAGAGACCCACTCGGTCAACTTTTACTCAAGTTACTGTAGTAAACACTACACATAGGTATCGCTATACAATGTCGAATACATAGCGTTAATTAATATGATTAGCCTTTTGCTTGACTACATTATCAAACAGCTAATAATGTGTTTCTATGGTAACACAAACAATCTCTTCCACCATTTCTTCACAATTCGCCATCTCAGTCTGCCTTCTAAAAATCAGGATCCTTAGAAAGAAAGACATGTAGTTTATCATAACATCGTACATATACAAAATTAATCCGCTAGAGTGCTAAATGTACACAATTTTTCATATCAGCAGAAAAATATACTGGTATGGCTTCTCTTGAGACTTGAGAGAGATGATGATACACTCGCACATTGACGTGATTGGTTACAAGGTAGTTTGTGATGTCAGAAACACCAGCGATGTCAAACCACGTTTTTAATGCTGTGTTTGGTTCACTGGACTGGAGAAAATACTCAGCAATGGTGTTGACTTATGAATTTGCACATGACTTGTTTTAGAGCATATTAAACACCACATAGATATATAAACATTAAAAACTTGATTTTTACCACAGGGGTTCTTTAATAGCCTTAAAGGCTGATTTCAGAGGGATTTTTCATCAGTGTAGAACAGATGAAACATTGACAACGTAATTGATGTGACACTCCACAGTGAAAGGAAATAATTAATTGTGAATTAGTTTAATCAGATACATCAGTAATCAAAGGTGCAAAATCAAAGACATTTATAGAACACTAGTAACTATATATAGAAGCTAGTATTTGATTACACAAGCAATTAATAACATGATTGCATATTGTTTTAATTAACTGTGAGATAAACATGTGCACCATATTGGAAACATACATTTTATTGAACATCTTGTATGTTAGACTCGTGTTTGACTCCATGGAAACAGAGACTTTCTGCTCTTTCACAAGTACAGCAAACTCTTCCTCTTGAAAGTGAGTATTTTTGGCTTTCGTTGTTCTGCTCACACCAGATGGACTGTGTCAAGGAGTGCAGAGAAGATGAGTTTCTGTGCAAAAACCATGCTCACTGCATCCCCAAACGATGGCGCTGCGATGACGTGTTTGATTGCGTGGACCACAGCGATGAGGAAAACTGTGGTCATGGTATGAAGATATACATATTTATGGTCACACTTTAATTTGTGGAACACATATACACTATTAACTGCAAATTTTGCCTCAATAAGCTCCTAATTTACTGCTTATTAATAGTTAGTCAGGTAGTTGTTGTAGTGGGTAAGTTTAGGTATGGGGTATGATTAAGGGATGTAGAATCTGGTCATGCAGAATAAGGCATTAATATGTATTTTTTAAGTACTAATAAATTGCCAATATACAAGCTAATAAGCAACTAGTTAATGGTGAGAATTGGTCCCCAAACTAAAGAGTTACACTATTTATAATACATTTACAAATATTTGTGAAATCAAATCTTTTCTGAGACGTTTTCATAATTAAATTGTTTTGGATATGACCAAAGTGTTTATGTATGTGCTTGTTCAGGTTGTCATAATCCTTTTTTCTGCGAAATATCCATGTCTTACAGTTTAAAAACCAGTTTAATGTTGTTCATTCAGACGCTTTCTTCTGTCGCCCCGATGAGTTCATCTGCAACAACACGCTGTGTAAGCTGCATGTGTGGGTGTGCGATGGCGAGGATGACTGCGGAGATAACTCTGATGAAGACTCCGAGATGTGCGGTAGGATATTCAACTCTCCCAGTGAAATTGTATGACCTACGGCAGCGCTTCTCACCTACTGAATTTTCATTTGAGTTCTCTGATTTTAAACTCTGCCTGTATGTTGGAGTCACTGACTGCATTACCAATTAAATACACTACATGAGCAAAAGTATATCACTGATACTAATGATTCCAGGTTCCAACATATGGCTCATTTATAAAATACTAGTATGAAATACCATTTTATGAATCATATCAAAAAGAGTCAGTAGCATTACAATGCAGAGAAAAATGGCACATACTGTAACATTTCGTTCTTATTTCTTATAGCCAAACTACCTTGTCCTCCAGCAAGGCCATATCGTTGCAGAAATGACAGAGTGTGTCTACGGCTTGATCAAATCTGTAACAATGTGGATAACTGTGGGGACAACTCAGATGAAGATGAATGTGGTAGGCTCATTCACAAGACTCCGATGATGCCTTTATCCTCACCAGCACAATGGGAAATCCATCTTTTGTGCCATACATTTTTTTTTAAATTTTGACCTAGTCTAGAATTTAGTGATGATATTGTTTTGCTAGCAGTTCTTGAGGTCTTTCGGATACATACAGTAGTGCTCATTAATCACTCAAATGATCTAGTAAATTTGATGGGAGACTCTTTGTGTGGCGCTGAATAAGATGTGTCAGCTGGCGTTTGGATTGAAATTGATGTTTTTTTTCCTTCTTTCCTATGGGGCCCAAAGCAGAGACGGTATCAACTAGGCCCAAGCCGTGCGGGAAGGCAGAGTTTACCTGTAGTAATCGAAAATGTATTCCCGCACAGCTAGAGTGCGACCTGTTTGATGACTGTGGAGATGGAGGATCAGATGAAAAGGACTGCAAGGCTTGTACGTGTTTACCAAATCTCTGAGATACATCTGTCGGAAAACAAGCAATTTTGACAGATTTAAGGCAGTCTTGGTGGATTACATGGACATGTGCTGTACATCTGGAATTGTCATATGAAAATTATTCAGGCTTATCTTCCAGATGAGTTTTTGTCGTATGCATAATTTATTTTATGACCAAGCATAAAAACACCCCCCAAAAAATCCCAACATGCACTGGGAAATTGGGGTGCAAGTATAAAGTATGTCACTTCAAAGCTCTCTCTCATTCCAGCTTCAAATGGAGACATATGTGGAAAGAGGATGAATCCATGTGGGGAGGATGCAGTGTGCAATCATACAAACACAAATGCAATTTGCCACTGCAAACCTGGCTTTCAGAGAAATCTTAGAAGCAGAAAGTGTGAAGGTACTGTCAGACTATCTTCCCTGATTCCGTTATCGTTCAGAAAAATGATTCACTGCTTTATCTGAGGGGGCGGGGTGTAGATTTAGACTTTCGATGTAAAGGTGGAGTGTGCAATTTATGTTTGTTTGAACGATTTGGTGTAACAACATTAGCTGAACCAGGGTCAGAAATTAATGGGTTCAAAATGCCCTAGAAAATATAATTGGAAAATGAATAAATAATGAATGAGAAATCCTTCTATTTTTGATATATCTGATATATCAACGAGATATATTTCCTGATATTTTGTGTTAGACACACTTGTGCACTTTATCACATAAAATATGAGATGATGTTTAAATTTATTGGTAACAATCTATTTAATGAATTAGACTTAATATGTTTGATTATATGTATCAATTCATTTAATTGATGAAAGTATTTCACATACAAAGATTACACAGTCACTGCAGAAAAAAATAATTTTCCTTCTAAAAATCAATCCAGGGGGCAGATATCACAAATATCTCTGACACTGGGCTAAACCAATGCCCCAAGTTTGGAGCTTTTATCCAAACCTGGTAGATGGAAAATGTTTGACACTTGTTTGAAAACTGTCATTATTGTGGAAATTCTGTTGGCTAGTGGTGCAGAAATTGCACTCTTTTATGTTCCAAGGTTTTGCTTTAAATGCTGCCCTGTCAATCACTTTGTCATTTAGAGGTTTTCCCACCCATTTTTGAGATTCAAAATGTCTGTTCTTTTTATCAATCTAGATTTTTTTCAAGGATAAAACATTTTCAGTGTTTTCATCCATGGGTGGTAAAACTAAACCAGAGGACAAAGTTGAGCTTAAGCTCCTGAAAATACTTAACCTACTGAAAATGTTTTGCATTTAAAAGAACATTTCCAGTAAAAGGATTGTGCACTCACATATAGTGTTTTTGCTGGGAATAAAGATCAATGAGATGCAGTGAGCAGACCACATCTGACGTTTTATTTCCAAGCACTCAGCATGTGAAAAGAAAAAAAAACAACATCACACAGTTTGCACAGCCAATGAAGTCTTTTCCATAAAGTGCTGTTCCTCGATAACTGACATTTGTTCTTCTGTTGTTTTTTTTTGTTGCAGAAATCAATGAGTGCCTTAACTTTGGCACTTGCTCTCACTATTGCACAAACACAAAAGGATCATACAAATGTACATGTGACAAAAATTATAAGGATATGAATGGTAGCTGCGTAGCAAAAGGTAAGGATCTATATTTTCTATTGACTTGACCTTTGGCTTCACTGTGACATTTTATTTAGACTTTGAATCACTTATTAGATCTTTTCATTCATTACCTCAGTATACAGGACTTAGATATACATTTTAAACCATTCAAAGCATAACTATTATTTATGTGGTACATTTATAATATATGTTGTCATACATGTAACTATATATTGTCTTTTTCCTTTAAAGTATTGAGTTTGAATTACTAAATATTGATTGATTAAAATGCATATTGCTGTGTTAGAATGATATATCTGCATATGTAATTGTCAAACTGTTGTCTTAAACCCTAAATGGAATTTAGCCACTTTTCATTTTTTTTGCATATTAATAACTCAACGGGCAGGACCAGAAGATCGAGTGCTCTACATAGCTAATGACACTGAAATCCGAAGTTTTGTGTATCCATTTAACCAGAGCCATGGACACAAAGTACATGCTCGCATTGAGGAAAATGCCCGCATCATTGGGATGGATGCTCTGTATCACCAACAAAAGTTTATCTGGGCTACTCAGTTTAATCCCGGTGGACTTTTTTACAAAGACATCCTAAACAGGAGTCAAACTAAAACAAATGTTGGCATCATAGTAAGTATCATGAGTCTTGTGTGCAGTATAGGTCATATTTTTCTCAGGAAAATTCTGGATGTTTCCTTCAAGTTATTCATTTAGTAATTAATACAGTAATTCCAAAGTGCATCTCCTTATTATAATGATTGCAGACATGCAGCAACCATTCTATCTGCTTCTATGTTGGTTTGTCAATACTACTGGTAACACTACTGGTAACACTTTACAATAAGGTTTCATTAGCTAACATTAGTTAATGTATTAACTAGCATGAACTAACCATGACCAGACACATTTGTTACTGTATTTGTTCATCTTTGTTTTTTCATGTTAGTTCACAATGCATTAATGTTTACAAGATTTTAATTAAGTATTAGTAAATGTTGAAATTAACATTAACAAAGATTAATAAACGCTTTATAAGTGCAGTTCATTATTAGTTCATGTTAAGTAATGTTAACTTATGAAACCTTATTGTAAAGTGTTACCATACTACCCAATAATTGATGCGTTTTATCACTATTTTATAATAAATATAGAGATTTCAGATAATAAGGATATTATAAGTCCCACTTTATATTAGGTGGCATTAACTACTATGTACTTGCATCAAAAATTGTATTGCAAAACACAATGCAAAACACTTTTGCTGATATTGAGGTCGGATACGGGTAAAGTTAGGGACAGGTGTGGTGATATGGGTAAGTTTAAGGGTAGGCTTAGGTGTAAGGGAAGTGTCAACAGTGTATTTATAAATGTAACTACAGAAATGTATTACAGATGTAATTACATGCAGGTATTTTTTTAAAATATAAGTACAATGTAAAAACTTGTATATACACAAAAGTGCATTGTATCAAATGATTAATTTAAATGTTATTACATAGTAGTAAAGCCACAGTTTACACTTTATTTTAAGTAATATTATTTAAGAACATGTACTTACTATACGGTTAGGGTAGGATTAGGGTTTGGTTGAGGGTTAGCTGCATGTATGCATGGTTTACTTTTATTACTATGGTAAGTACATGTAACATATCTAACACTGTGAAATAAAGTGTTACCAGGCCACCTAATATAAAGTGGGACCATATTATATTTTGATCTTCCCTGTGTTTAGTTAGTTTGTTTATTTGAAATACTAAAACAAAATCATATTTTATTTTAGTCCAAACCTAGTATGACTTATCCTATCCCAATATCAAAAGCAGTTTCAGAAATGTTTACCATGTTTATTTATGAATAGCTTTTTCCTAAACATATCATATTCATAATCTTAAATATTCTGTGATGTCTTGGCCCACATGGGAATCACCTTGTTATCTGGGTGACTTTTGCAGTGCCCAGACTTCCGCAGACCCAGAGATGTGTCAGCTGACTGGGTGACTGGAAATATCTACTGGACAGACCACTCTAGGATGCACTGGTTCAGTTATTACACAGCTCACTGGACCAAGCTTAGATACTCTATTAATGTGGGGCAGCTCAAAGGACCCAACTGCACCCGTCTGATAACTGACATTGCAGGAGAGCCATATGCCATTACTGTCAATCCAGTCAAAGGGTAGGAGCATGTTTCAATACTATTTGGGCTTAATTTCCTGTAGTTTATTTATTTTTTTAAATATAAACAGTGGGTTTCAAAAGTCTAAAGGCACATTGAACATAAAGTTTTAGAATTTAAAGGGGACCTATTTGCAAAATTCACTTTTGAACATTAGCATTTTTACCCTATAATGGTAAAAATCCACCCACTCATAAGCAGTGTCTCAGAACAAGCCATTTGCAGATTGTAACTTTTGTGACGTCACAAATGCCTAGGCCCTGCCCACAAATTCTAACAGCCTCTGATTTATTAGCATATGTAACCTAGAAGTTGCCGTGCAAGTAAACCTCACTCCTCTGATCTCAAGAGACGCTCTAGCGACTGACGCTAGAGGTTGCAGCCTTTAGCCTCCTTGTTAGAGTGTCCGACTCTCATGCCGGCAGACCCTGGTTCGAGTCCCGCTTGGAGCAGGCGGTTCGAACAGGGTGGGTTACTTACATATAGAGTGAGCTGTACACTGTCTACCATGTTTATCTCCTCTCCAAAGCATTTAACAGCAGCATTCAAGTAAGAAATGTATTCTTATTAAAGCTACTAAAGTTATTCAGTCAAGAGCAGTGAGTGATTTTCTGTTTTTCTTTTGTTGTTTGATTCATAAACAGCATGTATAGCAGTAGGTACTGTATATTATGGTGCTTTCACTTTAATACACAGATCTAATATAACGTTACACATGCGATTTCTTTACTTGCTGTTTACGTTCACAGACATAACTGACTGTGTTTATGTGAACTTTGTTGCACATAACCTTGTGTGCATTTGACAGTTTAAGAGCAATAAGACGTGAAAGAGAACTTCGTTTAATACTTACGTGGCGCCGTCTGTGCGTGTGGCTCGGATGTGTGCGCTCAGAAAACTCTAAATCAGGGGGCGTATTACAGAAACATCTTAACTTTAGAATCCCATCTTATCTGTTTGGTAACCATGGCAATTTCAGTTAGGACCGCATTTAGGACAAACGCTGTTACAGAATGACATTTCTTAAATGCATAATATTATCTTAACTATGGATAGGAAACGGGTATTACAGAAGCATCCTAACTCGACAAAAAATCCTAAAAGCTGTCTTAACTTTAGGACAACCCCACTGGTATCCTAACTTCAAAACTTTTTGAAATCCAATGGTAAAAATCACAGTACAAAAATCCTTTTTCGAGAGAGCGTTACATTTATTAATTATACAAGACGTAGAGAAGCGACATTTGATGGTGGAGATACTTTTGTAGGATCCAGAGGATGTGCTGCGCTTTGATGATGAAATACTCGTAAATAATTACAGACTCCCACGACACATGGTTTTGCAGTTAGTGGACGAATTGACCCTTCGCTAAGCCCCGCCCTCCTTAGTTGCTGTTGCTACGCCTGACAAGCTTTTGCGCCTGGCACGTCTATTACAGTATGTATGCGCCGGTGTCAGACATTCCCATGGAGATAATTAGTCATTTTAGACGAACAGGTGAAATATCTGAGAAAGCAAGACAAAAGAGACTCCAGTATGCAATCAAGGGATATATCCACAACATAATATGCAACTGTTTAGAGAATAATTTAATCAAAATTGAAGCTAAAGCCTATAGGTCCCAGTGCAAGCAGCAGCCGTTGACCATTCAAATGGAGAACACACAAATTGAGGAACAGCTATGTTCATGCACAGCAGGGTAAGTGAAATCAGAAAATAATCGAATAATTATAAATCAAACAGCTTATCCATAAGTCTTGTGAAATAAACACAAGACATTAGCCTGACCACTTTGCAATGATAACATTCTCCCGCTTATATTTTATATATAAGTTATATATTCTCCACCACTGCTTGATCCACAACAATCTGATGGGGTACACTCTAAAAAAAAAAAGGTTCTATATTGCACCAAAAATGGTTCTTGGCTCGTAATCATAGGGGAACCTTTTTTAGTGCTATATAGCACCAATTTTGGTGCTTCAGTGGTTCTTCAGCGGTTCTTCAGAGGTTCTTCAGTGGTTCTTCAGAGGTTCTTCACCGGTTCTTTGACTAAGGTGCTATATAGCACCTCTGAAGAACCGCTGAAGAACCACTGAAGCACCAAAATTGGTGCTATATAGCACTAAAAAAGGTTCCCCTATGATTACGAGCCTTTTTTTTTAGAGTGTATTTTGCACTGTAAAATCATCCTACCTGTTTATTTCAAAGCGGTATGACAATCTGATGGGGTATATTGCACTGTATAATCGTTTTCCCCAATAAGAATCCTCAGTAAAGTTACACTGAATTATATAAGTTAGCCATAAATGCTAACACACAGTAGGATTTTTCTATACGGTAGCATGGATCAATAGATATAACGTTAGCTATAATTTTGTGCTACGGTAGATCTGACAAGGTAGCACAAATTGACAGTACACTGTCATTTCTCCCCTTGGGTTTTAGGTATTTTTAGGATACCGGGTGTCAGATTTGCACAATCCATAAGCACAACGTTAAAGCATGTTTCCCTCGCTCGAAAGCTTGACAGACCTTCCTCTCCTAGTTACGGTTGCTAAGCCACGATTGGCCTGTGGCGGTTTTCGGACGTGGCTTAGCAAAGGGTTAATTGCGACCAACATTACAGAGGCCAACGAGCCTTCACAGACATTCTTCAAGTGACTGATACCTTACTTTTTTGCAAAAGGCGATTTATAAAACAGGCTTTAACTTTTTAACGGAGCTTATCAAAATTTCAGTCTCTGCTGCACTGAAATTAAAAGTAACGTTAGGCCGTTGTTTCTCCATTTCGATTTTAGGTTTACCTCAGAAGCAGTTTGCGCGTTGTTGGTTGCTTGGTAACAGAACTGACAGTTGATTACCGAACTCAATGGAGCAGATTAAGATTTCCTAACTACAGATAAAATTTGATTTTTTAAGATAAGAATCCTAAATCATGTTAAGATTTGCTTCTCTAATACGAAATTGTGAAAAATCCTAAATTAACTTATCATATCTTAAGTTAAGACCTAAGATAGAAAGTTTCTGTAATACGCCCTCAGAATTTTAGACTGATATGGCTTTAAAACACATGGATATGGTGAACTTTCATGATGATAAAGAACTGCAATGTCACATGAGTGTGACCACAATAGAGATGATAGTACAAAACAAACAGATGTTTTAGTTTTTGGCAGAGTATCCGAGTCACGAGCTGTACAGGCTCCGCCCTCTTCTGCAAAGTGGGGTGGGGAGCAGCAGCTCATTTGCATTTAAAGGTACATGCACGAAAACAGTGACAACAACATGCTATAATAAATTATATGTGGGGTATTTTGAGCTGAATCTTCAAAGACACATTTTGGAGACACCTGAGACTTATACAAAGGCCAAACCAAAAAGTATCCTATCTCCTTATCTTGTAAAAAGAGGAATAATAGGTCCCCTTTAAAGACAAGGAAAATGTTATCATTTAAAGATGTTCTGAAGTACTTCTAGGTCACTTATCAAATAGGCAAATTTGTTACTCTGACTTCTGAATACTTGGGGAGGAAATCTGTAAGGTTAAAATAAGGTATAAGAAGTTAAATTACTTTCTACAGTCGCTTAGATGTATTATGCAGGGATATTAATATTGTTGGATATTAAAGTAGTAATTCTTTATAATACTAATAGTATGTTTTTTAAAATATTTTTTTATAAAAATAAAATAATAATATTTAACAAATATTTATTAAGTAAAGATTTGACCTGTTTCAGGATGATGTATTGGTCAGTAATAGGTGACCACTCACACATAGAGGAGAGTGCGATGGATGGCTCCATGCGTAGAGTACTTTTGGACAAGAACCTTCGGAGACCCACAGGTATGTTCCTGTTTTTCTCAGTGTGATGGGCATGTCCTGTATATCAACACTATCTCCTTCCTTTGAGTCCTCTGCTGTTTTTCTGTGAGTGTGATAAATGAGAGGTTGTTGTTTTGGTTCTTTCTAAAGGGATGGGGTCAAGGTCTGAATGCATTTGTGTAGAAGCTTGTTGGTCTCACATCCTGTTTCGGTACATCACAGCACTTTCCTCATTTCCGAGTTTGAGGGAATGTTTTAGATGCTATGCCTCTAGGTAAACCTGCAGGCGTGTTCCTCAGGGAAACACTAAGTACCGCTACATTTAACCATGGCCTCCTTTATAGGGGCCAATATTACGCCTCCAGTGCAGCTTTAGGAATCCATCATATCTAGAAAAGGAACAAAACTGCAACATCCGAGTCTTTAATCAAGAGAGGAAATATAATGAGTCAAGCAATGCAAACTCCGAGAAATATGGGACAAACTTTTGCTGAGTTTATTTCCGGAAGAGCAAAAGGACACAGATCTGAAGCTTTTGTGCTGAATATGTCCATATTGAAGCAAGGGTTTCTTAAAGGTTATTTAATTACATAAAAAGTTCGATTTATTGAGGCAGGGTTCTGTTTACACCGATATAAAATTTGATGCTATTTAAAACCAGTCCTTCTTCAGTCTCGGTCACCTGTCTAATAACCTGGTCTCATTTACTGTTTTTGATTTTGTGATGGTTTCTTAACCTTCTGTACCAAGCTCTGAAAATAACTCTTCCCGTCATTTATCTGTAGGGTTGGCGATTGATTACTTCAGCCAGCGTGTATACTGGGCCGATGCTGAGCTCTCTGTCATTGGTAGTGTCCGTTTCGATGGCTCAGACCCATTGGTGGTAATCAATGGCAAGCAAGGTGAGAAAAACAGTTGAAAGGAAATCTGATAGTATTTTGCTTTGTTCATGTATCCTATTATATGCCTGAAATCGTTAACCATTGAAATGGTTTTAGAAGATTTAGTTTTGTCTAATGTCATTGCTTCACTTCGTGCTTGCACAGGAATATCACATCCATACAGGATAGATATTTTTGAGGATTACATTTATGGAACAGGACTGAAAAATGAAGTTTTCAGAATACACAAGTATGGGAAAAAAAACATTGAACCTCTCAATCTGGGTATTGAAAAAACAACAAATGTCCTGATCTCTCATCGTTTCAAGCAGCGGGATGGTAAGAGAACACATTTTCTCTAAATATTTTCAATTTAGTGTTCTTTCCTTTTTTACCTTGGAGAATGATGAAATTGTTCTATTTTAAGAGTTATTTTTGTGGGTTATATTCTGAAATATAACAAAAAATATATATATTTTGCAGTGTTTTGAAGGTCAGAGTGATATTCTTCAACAATTGCATGCACAGAATTTTGAGACTGTTATAGTGTCCTGTTCTTGTGCATTAAATCCAAGTTCAGTTGACTGTAAATCGCCAGAGTTATTGTATTTACAACTATAATTTCTTGGAACAAAGAAATTCATGTTTTTGTTTTTGTTTTGTTTTGTTTTTTACCTGAGGCGAACACACGGTTTCTTCATTAGTGTTCTGTGCACCTCATTGAGACAAATAACACTCTATAGAAATGAGTACAGCTCACTAATGTAACACCCATTAATTTGCCTCCCCTATGTTTTGCTTTTGTGACCGTTTTCAAATATGCTGTCTTCTTAGAAGTGGTCCTCCTCTTCTTTTGGTCTTGGTTGCTCTTTGTTATCTGGTTGTGTTAATGGCCTCACAGCCTCAAAAAGACCTTTCTCTGGTGGGTTTGTAGTGAGGGGCAGCTGAGCCAGTCCCCACTGACTCATTAAAGTCAGAGATCTAGCCTGCTGGAGAGACTTGTGCACTGGCAGCAAAAGCTAAAAGTGTAGGTTTGATGTCCTCAGCAAAACACTAAAGATTGATACAGATGTTCCCTTATACAGCCAGCATCTTTGAGCAATGGCTTTCAAATCTGTATCTTTTGAGCCGCCAGTTCGATGAGCTGCTGTGAGAAATTAAATAAATAAACTGAAATTGATATGGAACTTTCTACAAATAGGATACAAAATAGGACCTGAAATGTATATAATTTTATTTTTCAATAAACGGTCAGTAAAAGAAGGGTTAACCTTCAGAATATGTTAATCATCAACCTCAATATTAAAGTTAATACCAACTTACCTAAACTTAAAGGGTCATGAAACCCCAAAACACATTTTTTGAGATGTGAACAGATATGTAGATCACTGAAAACACTAAAAGCACTCGTACATTTTACCAAATTGGTTATTTTTTAGTTTTTCTGAGCAATTTCGTTCTTCCGGGTCGAAAAGCAAAGTTGAAGCAACGTCACGGAATGTGAGGTAGAAGAAGCGTGCCTTCGCTGTGTGTGATTGGCTGGGGACACAATTCTACATCAGCCGATACTCTGCATTATTAATGAGAATGAACTCTTTTATCCCAATCACTGCGCTGCATTATACATGAGATCGCATTACAGCGGAGAATTCAAACAACACGCGACGCCCACATGAGAGCGGTCTCTGCGCAGAGCACCGCGAGGAATGCTCACCACGTGGATCATATACAGTAACGTTAGATCAGATACAGACCAGAGCAAGTGCGTTTCAAGCTCTTATGGACATATTTCATATACTCTAGTGCTCTAAACATGGACCAGCACCGTGTATGCGCACATATTTAATCACATCGTCTTCAAATAAAATAAATGTGCAAATAAGGTGAGTGATACAGTCGTACATCCGATCATGAATGCGATGACACAATGGATTATTCTGACAATGATGTAGACCGAAAATCCAAAGAAGAATGGGCAAAATGCCTTAATTCTTTTTGTATTAAACTTACACATGTCGTTTGTTTAGAGACTGTATAGTGCTCTTATTAGAAAATATTATTAGACATTTTAAATGTGCTACCGCGTTTCTCTAGCCTGGATGCCAGCCGAATTTAGCCCCGCCCACAAAATGTTTTGCTCGGGCAATTCGGTCTGGACTCGCTCCATAGAGGAGGAATTATGCCCGAACAGAAACTGTTTGGACCAATGAAATTGTCAGGGCGGGCTTTAGACGATGATGGACAGATGATCAACAGTAACGTAATCATCCACGTCATCGAAGGCTCTTGGGTTGAATTTGCTCTTATCCTAAACGGAGAACTTGTTCGTATATGCATTCACCTTCACTATTTCTCTCAGAAACGATGATCGTGTTGGTAAGTACTCTGTGTATCCTTAAATTATTTTATTACTGGCAAAGATCGTTTACACTCATCTTTTTCTTGTAACGTTACTTAATCCAGCGTGCGTGCAGACAGGGTTTCCAAGTGTTTTTGCAATGTCGCGCACAATTGCTACTCAAAACTATAGCCCAAAACTATAACTTTCCGGGGGGCTCTCCGGAAAAAAATGGCGTTTGGTTGGCAAAATATGTTATTTTGGCAAGGTTGCCTGCTAAAATTCGCATTCCTGGGTTTATATAATCACATAATTGGGGCAGCTTCAACCCGCCGACATGGAGAAAAACACGGACTTGGTAACAGTGCAGTTGAGTTCTGTTGACATTTGACATCTAACGTTACGCGTCGCTCCGTTGCTCTGATTGGTTGTGGGTCTATCCAATTGAGGTCTTTCCTGGCTTGGTTGAAACACGCCCCATAATCAAAGCTCAATGGAGCGGTACCAGACTCATATTCTGACTAGAATTGAGTATGGCCACGCCAGGCTAGCGTTTCTCCCTCGTTTTGGCAGTTTGATGTTATATAGTGTTAGATTTTTAAAATGCATCAAGGTGCCCTCGGCCTCAACTCAGTTTTTTTTCTCCCTGTGGTCATATTTTAATATTCATGTATCTGTATAATGAGTGTGTTGTAGGTTTGTGTTTTATTGGTTGTTGTCTCCCCTCTTCCCCCCTCTGCACTCCCACTTGTCCACAGCTTTACACGCCCATTTTTAGAGACTTTTTGCAACTCAGAGCTGTGAACGACCAGGCTAAAACAGGGAGGTTCCATGACACTTTAAATCACTCAACAGAGGCTAGGTAGTTTGAGACAAAATGTTGGTTTGTAGTAGGAATATTATTATTAGAAATTGATGCTGTAACAGGGTTGAATGTAATATGTATGACACAAAAAAAATTGGTGGGGGAGGGGGTGATTATATTAAATTATTTAATTATTAAGTTCAGCGTTGATTTATCTAAATGTTATTGTACCTTGTACCTATGCTTTGTCTTTTTTGTATTCAGTGGCCAATCCCTGTCTACGGATGACCTGCGATTTTATGTGCTTGCTCAATCCAACCGGGGCCAGCTGCACCTGTCCAGAGGGGAAGACCTTGGTCAATGGCTCTTGTATTGACCCCATTGTCTCAGGTCTGAAGCCTCACTTTACTGAAGGGCTGCTCACTTTGCAATGTTCTTTGCTAAGCCTGATGTTTTTTTATGTTATTTTTTTATCATTTGGGGGGTCCAAAAAGAACATGAAAATTGAATGAAAAATATATATATAATTTATTTCAATATGGTAAAGGTGAGCTGTGCAGACCTGCCTGTGAGAATGGAGGACGTTGCATGGCCAATGAAAAAGGAGACTGGCGCTGTTACTGCTGGCCCAGTTTCTCTGGGGAACGCTGTGAAGTCAACCACTGTACAGATTACTGCTTAAACGGGGGCACGTGCACTGGATCACCTCTTGGTAAGAAACTCTCTTAGCTTTGTAGCTTCGTTTAGATTTTAATACACGACTGAATTATTTGCCTCAGTTTGAGTTATGAAGTATTTAAATTGTCTTATAATCAAATGTGTGGCAGTGTGTGTGTAGTAATAACATAATAAACAATTATTCAAGGCAGCATTATGGACTGGTTTGTATGGTAATGTACAATTGATCTGTTTTAATAAAGTATTAATTTAAAAAACGGAACACTTTAAAAACGTATAACAGATTGCTGATGACAAAATAAGCTGAGTGTTTGTGTCTGCACATCAATTAAAATTTGTGTGTCATATTACAGCTTTGTCTTTCATAATCAATCAAATGACTAATGATGCATGCAAAAAAAAAACAATTATTCCCAACATCTGAATCCTCTGAATCTCGCCATTAACAATCATTCTGAAATGTGTCAAATTTCAGTTGTTATTATTTAAAAGAATATAGTGACTGAGCACTCATATTTTGTTGAGGTCATGTGAACTCAAAGATCAACACCATTTATTGAATCTAATCAGAATTACAGCTCATTCCACCTCAGCTTTCTTGACCTATAGTAAAAATATTTGAACACATGCACTATCTACCATGTATGGGAATTGTCGCTCTGCATGTCCTTCTGAAGGATCTCAATGCAGTTTATTTTTAAACAGGTCCATGGTCAATTTAGTTCAATATAATATATTATAATAAAATATTATATGATGTAATGTAATCTAGTGTAATGTAATAGAATATAATATTCAAAATGTTATTTTATTAATCATCTCTGTTTCTGATAATACCAGGTTGCTATGGTCACACGGGTTTGCTTATGCATTAAATTGTAGAAAATTAGCCCAAAAGAAAATATGAATAATTAATAATAACTACTTATTATTCATTATACCTATTTAGATCAGCTGTAAGAATTAACTTGATGTATCAGAATTATTACCACAATCTACTGTGTACTGTGTTAATTGTTTATTAATTCTAAGAAATGTTAATTTCCGGGGTATAGGAAATAACTGTCTTACTATACAGTACTACTCAGAGCATGTAGCCAAAACAAGACTTAATTAACTAGACTAAACACTTAGACTAATCTAACATACACACACACACACACACATGCATGCATACATTTGAGCAAATTGAAAGAGAGTTGAAACAGAAAACAGTAAAGCAAGAAGATATAACATTGTTTGAAATTCAGATCAATGGCCTTGAGCAAACCATCAGTTTCTTAGTTCTAACGCACCCCCCTTTAAAAGGGATGTACCAAATAATGAGACTAAGTCTTAACCATTTGAATAAAAGTGTCCTGATGCAATTTGTTGAGGTTCCAGTTGAGCTTTGCTGAAGTTGTCTTGATGAGAGAGAAACAGTTTGAGTCACAGGATCTTTGATGAATGGAAAGACAAGGACGCACACTGGCACAAACTTAGGGGTCCTTAGAAGACTTCTAGCTCAGCATCATCTTCATGTCAGAATTTCTCAAAATAAGCGTGATCTTGTGATCAGGATATTTTTAAACCATAAGGATGCCACACCTCTAGGGGGTCAGCGAGCCAATGGTAATTTCAACTTTTGGAGAGACATCGAGCATGGTGTTTTGCATATGTAATTTGCTGGAGAAAGAAACTATAAAAAATGTTGACCCACTTTATATTAGGTGGCCTTACTTATTGTATATATACATGTTTTACATTGTACTTGCATTTAAAAAATTACCTGCATGTAATTATATCTGTAATTCATTTCTGTAGTTACATTTATAATTACACAGTTGACACTTTCCTTACACCTAACCCTACCCTTAAACTTACCCATACCACCACACCTGTCCCTAACTTTACCCGTATCCCACCTCAATATCAGCAAAAGTGTTTTGCAGTACAATATGAAACAAAATAAGTACATTGTACTTATTTTTTGATGTAAGTACATAGTAGTTAAGGCCACCTAATATAAAGTGAAATAAAAATTAAAAAAGAATAAAATTCTTATAAAACTAATATTCTGCATAGGTATCAACATATAATCGACATATAATGTAATGTAAATGATCATTCAAGAAATTACAATTTAAATTCATAGATACCAAACATGATATTGATTAAGTAAGAATTAATTCAAAAATGTTGTTAGATAGCAATACAGTTTAAAATGTATAAATTGCCTTTTGATAAAATATACCTTTTTTTGTGGCCTTTCTGCTGAAATTGCCTTCAGCAAACAGCTCACATTCTCTGCGAGTTTTTGTAGTAAAACTGAAAAGGACAAAACAAAAATAAAATGCTCACATCTGCTACTAGTATTAATATTTATGGGCATTTCTTCTCAATGTGGACACATCTACTCCAATCATAGGGAAACCTACTTGCCGCTGCATGACAGGCTTCACCGGTCCAAACTGTGAGAGGCAGGTCTGTGATAATCACTGTCTGAATGGAGGAACATGTGACGTGAGCCCTGGAAACCAGCCAGTGTGCCGCTGCTTGGCAGAGTACACGGGTGACCGCTGTCTGTATCGTAAGTATTGTAAAAGATTGCTTGTACCCAGCAGAAATGGTCAGCGACTACATTTTAATTCAATAGGTCAGTGTTTCTCATGGCGGCTAATTACATCCACAGTTGTGCCCTTTTAATTCAATATCATCATAATCCATATTGCTTGTTTAAATCATTCAAGTACCAAGTGAAGCAGAAAGAACTGTGGAGAAAATGATATGATCTACAGAGAGGGCTTCTCTCTTGAGTTGTTATATTTTAACATAGAAGACCAGTCACTAAATTGTGGTTAATGGAACAATTGTTAGATTTTCTCTCCACACAGCAACAAAAATAAATATTGTATGTGACTCAAAAGGGCATTTGCCAGCATTTGAACGATCTGTGCCCAAAGAGGTTTTCTAAATGCTGCTGTAACAACCTTGAGGTGTTTCTGTGCTTTGCTGATAAAATATTTGCTGTTATAAAGTCTTTGTTATTATAATTTGTTGCAAAACAATTTAATCTGTGCACCCGTAATGCATTTTCAGTGCTCTGCACCCAAGGGGTGACGCATTTTCATCTCAGTACCAGTAGATATTTGATGCGGATAATTAAGTCTCATTAAAGCTTTGTAAAATTCTAATTAAACTTGAACATAATATGAAAGAAATGTGCGCTTGTATCTTAATTAGGGGCATATCTTGATTTCTTTTTCATGACAGATATCTGTCATCACCACTGCGTCAATTCCAAGGCGTGTACGCTGTCCGGATCAGGACACGTTGAATGTGTCTGCCCGTCTCGCTATGAAGGGATCAAGTGTGATGTCGACAAGTGCCTGCGTTGCCACGGAGCCCCATGTATAATTAATGGAGAAACGGGAGATGTGGCTTGCAAGTTAGTTTTTTGATATTGCTATAAAATTGTATGTATGTTTTTTTAGGCAAGACTACTTGTAGACGTATCAAAAGAGAATTCAAACCTGTTTGAAAACGGTCATTTTTCACACTTTCCACTGTCATGCAGAGTTTAGCTCCAACTTGCCTCAACACATATCTAGAAGTTCCTAATATGCCTAGTAAGACATTGATTAGATTTTGTGGTGAGTTTAATTGGAGCTCAACTCTGCAGGACAGCGGCCCTCCAAGAGCAGAATTGGACACCTGTAAGTTTCCACTGAAATGACTTGGTTTGGTATATGTAACAATCACATTTTTAGCTCATCCAAATTGTTCTCGTTCTGCCAGCTGTACCAGCGGTCGAATCGCCTCCAGCTGCCAGTTGTGCGATGGCTACTGCTATAACGGAGGCACCTGTCATCTGGACCCTGACACCAGCCTACCCTTCTGCCAGTAAGAATGACTAAGTGCCTACTTTTGTCCACATTCCAATTCCCAGCTATTAGACCCACGTGGCGCATACCCTTGAAGTTCTATAGATCTCAGAGACTCATAAGTTTCCCATCAATGGTGCCCAAAATTACCTCGGTGGGGGGTTCTACACTGACACTTAGTTTGACGGACTTAAAAAGCATGAAGGAATAATTAGGCCAAGCTCGAATATGCCTAAAAGCCTACATTTGGTTAAAAATCTAATTACAGCAAGCCTGAGAATGAATAATCAATCTTTTGGCTTTGCATTGATAAAGATCAGGTTAGGCTCACACGGAACAGGAGCTGCTGACAGGATGTCCACCCTGTGGACTTGTGTATATTGGGACTGCATCCTGAGAACAGCTGGAGTCCTGCTCTGTTTGATTTGGCCGACAGGAATGGATACATTTAGAAAGCCTGACAATTTGTTTTGTCAAGAATAAATGCATTTTTCTGTTGCGAGATCAGGAGCTGTTGAAGGCAGTGACTGCTAGCAGAGCACCACGTGTTTAGGATGTTGATAATATATGTAGTAAAGGCCACAAAGCTTCCAGCTGTGACAAGTGAACAAAATATTTGGCCCTC